>NC_091189.1:31888539-31941039 GCF_040958095.1 Procambarus clarkii | reverse complement strand
CATTAAAGAGGTTCCTTATCTTATAGTACAGCAGGTTAGTCCACCAGGTATAACTAGGGTGTAGACACCAAATTATCCTCTTTGAGGTAGCTTCCATATCACCCAGTAACTGGTGCACAAATCTTGCATCCTCGTCTTGACCTGTCAAAAGTGCGCTAGCTGTGAAGCCAGATACCTATATATGACAAGTATATCAGAGAAAACAGTACATGGAACATGAAGACCTGGCTTAATTACCTTTAGTTTGAGGCTTCCATGTGATCTAACCGGGTCACCCTATATAATGACATTAATGGCCACTAATGATAAATAATGGGTTTCGGAAAGAACACTTAACTTGATTTGTTGACAGCGTGTTGACAGATGGTACACCTTTGGTATCCATAACACTACGTCCAAGTAAAATTAACAGGAGCCGAATTTGCTCCCGTGTGAGCCTCTGGTCTCGTATAACAACAATGGCTGCCCTCCTTCCCCACTCTGACGTCTGGCCTACTTTGTCCAGATTTCAGAAAGTGATAGAAGGGTCACATTTACTCTACTTTAATATTGATAATTAAGTTAATTTATATAAGATGTTTTTATGATGGTAAAGTCCAAAGACTAATGTATTTAAGAATAATTCCCAGCAAAATAGCTGGTGAATTATAATGGTATGTGGTGATGATATCCCGTTTTCTTTAGACGGTAATTCCACTACAGGTTACGTTTTCTATGGGTAACTTGTTGGTAACACAGCTCTTATCTGTCTGTATGATATTATTATTAAATGGTGTCGGATTTTCCGACAGCCACCAGCTGTGGGAGCGGGGCGTCTCATCTTGGGCCACTACCTGTGAGTAGTAGGGATGGCGCTGTAGTGCCCATTTTTGCTTTCCGAGCTCAGTCCTCGATACAGCGTCAGGATTTTCAGATAAATTTTGCCAATCACCGCTGTGTCTCACCTGTTTGAGCTCAAGTTTTCAGAATTTTATTCTGTTACATCCGTTAAAGACCGAAATTTTTCAAAGACCATTTTCAGAAAATATATTCAAAAAAGTTTTTTTTTTTTTTAAAGAAATCTTATGGTGAGAATTCTGACCAAAAACCCTTATTTGTTCTTAAAGGATTCTTGTGTGAGAAATTCAAAATTATTTTAGAGATCAGTTTTTATAAAAAAATATTTCAGAGCTCATATTATCATAGAAGTTCAGTACCGAAAATATTTCAAAGACCATTTTCAGAGAATATTGTCATAGAAGTTTTAAGGAAAATAGTCATCTTAGCAGTAACTGTTCAGAGACCAGTTGAAGACCGAAATAATTTCTGAGACCATTTTTAGACCAAAATATTGTCAAACCAGTTTAAGCCCAAATTTTGACAGAGACCATTTTAAAACCAAAAATATGACAGAGTCCATTTAAGACCAAAATTTAAAAAAAAAATCATTTTCAGAGAATATGTTCTTAGAAGTTTCGTTAAGGAAAACAGACGTCTTTGCAGTAGCTGTTCAGAGACCAGTTGAAGACCTAAATAAAGTCAGAGACCAGCTGAAGACCGAAATTGCTCAAAGACATTTTAAGTCCGAAATTTGACGAGGCCATTTCCAGACCGATTTTCATCACAGTCCGTTTTAGGACCGAAAATTAGTCAGTCTAGTTAAAGACCAAAATTGAACAGAGACCACTTTGAAACCGGAATTTGACAGAGACCATTTTAAGACCAAAAATATGACAAAGTTCATTTAAGACCGAAATTATTTCGTGGACCAGTTTATGCCCAAAATTGACAGGATCCAGTTTGAGACCAAAATTAGTCAGAGGCTCGTTCAAGGTCAAATATTTTTAGTCTTATTTTGTTTCAACTGTGTTACAGGAATTAAGATTAAATTTTGTCAGAATTTAATCCTCTCTGAGTTCTTATGAATATAAGTACTGAGCAGATATTTTTAAAAGTTCATCAGATATTAGCTCTTGGACCCAGTTCTATATGTTTATAAGTGTAGTTTCGTTACGTATAGCCCAATTTAAAGCAGTCATATTTCAGACGTAGTTAAAAAAGAAAATAGTGTTACCAAGTTTCAGCTCTTGTCCCCGCCTTAGTTTACTGTTACAACTTCGTTAATAATATATCAATTTCCCTGAAATTTAACACCTTTGAATTTCATACGTAGTAAAATACGATAATTTTGTTACCGAGCTCCAGCTCCTGTTCCCCACCTTAGTTCCCTCGTATATCTTCTTTATCATCTAATCAAATCCCCTGAGACTTAAAAACATAGTTATTTCAGATGCAGTAAGTAAGATAAAGCTGGTTATTGAGTTTTTATTATTATTATTATTATTATTGTTAATTTCTACCACAGACGTGGCCAGAAATTTACAATGCTAAACAACTTATATACATTTTCTTCTATCCTCCATGGCCAGGGTTAGAGATGTGTTAAACATATAGTTCAAGGGTTTATTGAACACTCAACCACAGAAGGTGATTGTGGTGCTTTTAAAATGCTAAGCTAACCTACATACATAAATACATATTGGTTATTGAGTTTCAGGTCTTGTATTCCCCCTTAGTTAGGAAGTTAATTATTATCAGTCCAAGTTCCCTGAAATTTACACCCACTGTATTTCAGATCTTGTGAAATAAACCAAAGCAATTACCGAACTCCAACTCTTGTCCTCCACCTTAGTGCATCAAACGTAATTATTTCAGATCAAGACGCTCTCCAGTCTATCACCTTATGAAAGTAAACATGTCCTCTCCTTCAATACCCTTTGTTTACTCTTCTATGTAAATAATCACTAATGTGCTAATAATCACACGGTCACATCACACCTTAACTTCCCCCTCCTTATCTTGTCCCCCTCCCTAAGCCCCACGCCTATTGTCGCTTATCTCCCTCTTACCCCCTAGCTCCCATCCCCCCATATCTCCCCCCTCAACGCCTTACTCCTTCCATACCGCCCTCTCTCCTCCATCCTCCCCCCCCCCCCCGTCCTTTCTCTCTTATCTCCATTGCCCCTTATCTTCCCCCTCCCATGCCTCCCCACACCCTTATCTCCCCCTCCCTTACCCCTTACCCCCCCCCCCACATCTCACCCATTCCCCGCTCCCCCTTCCCCATCTCATCCACACCTCCCTCCCTCCCTCCCCACAATTTAAGTGTACAGCAATTATCCAATAATCTTACTGTATTTATGTATTCTCTCCGTGTTCTCTGTACAACTTTTTATATACATTATTTATGTTCTGTGGAAGCTCAGTTCATAATTTTCACCTCTCTTCCATGTTCTCTGTTCTTTGTCATGTTCCCCATATGTTCACGGTGTTCACCGCATTCTCTTACATGTTCTTTAAAATATAATGTACAATTGTTTTCTTCCATTCAGTACAAATTTTCTAAGACAAACTTTTTTTGTTGTGTTTAAATAATTCATCAATCAATTGAAAATATATATATTCATCATCCTTTCAAAACTGTTCTTAACTAAATTATTCTTCTCTCAACTAAGAATAGCCAAGCTTAACTTCTTTCAACACTGTCTTAACTAACAATATTTTTCGTGGAGTAAGAAAAATTGTCAAAGCCACTCGTCGATACGTCAGTGTCGAAGACATCAATAACACACTCAAAGACATCAAAATAGCACTCATGTCCTCAAAAGTTATTCTCAAAGTCATCAAAAGTTAATCTCAGTCATCAAAGTTATTCTCTAAGTCACCTTCGTTCATCAAAGAAAGTTTCTAAGACATCTTCATTCATCAAAGTTATTCTTTAACACACGTTCATTCATCAAAGATACTTTTAAGACATCTACGTTTATCAAAGTTATTCTCTAAGACATCAAAAATCATTCTCAGTCAACAAATGTATTCTTTAACTCATCAAAGAATTGTTCTAATTCACCTTCACCCATTTTAGAATCTCTCAAAGTCAACAATAATACGTTCTAAGATCATTTGAATTAACATTTTCATTCTTTAACGTCACTTTTCATAAAATAATTATTTTCCAGGACTTCTTTCTGTATTGAATAAACTCTCATTGTAACAAATACTGTTTTTCCTTCAATAAATAAGTCGTCATTAGCAGCGTTTTCAAGAAATATGTAAACTAAAGTTCATGTCAAACTTACTAAGACTCTGTATTATGTAGCCTCATACAACTTTAAGTATTATATCAAACTTTTCATGCGCAAACTTTATGTACTAATAATCTTACGCTTCAAGTAAAAATGAATAAAATAACTGACTTTTATGTAGTAGTAACAGCTTCACTAAGACATTTACAGTCAAAACTTGACAATATCTATATTACAAAACCACAGCTCTTCAAATAACAAGTTCAAATTTTCTCATCTTGGGCCACCAGCTGTGGGAGTGGGGCGTCTCATCATGGGCCACCAGCTGTGGGAGCGGGGCGTCTCATCTTGGGCCACCAGCTGTGGGAGTGGGGCGACTCATCTTGGGCCACCAGCTGTGGGAGTGGGGGGCGTCTCATCTTGGGCCACCAGCTGTGGGAGCGAGGCGTCTCATCTTGGGCCACCAGCTGTGGGAGCGGGGCGTCTCATCTTGGGCCACCAGCTGTGGGAGCGGGGCGTCTCATCTTGGGCCACCAGCTGTGGGAGTGGGGCGTCTCATCTTGGGCCACCAGCTGTGGGAGTGGGGCGTCTCATCTTGGGCCACCAGCTGTGGGAGTGGAGCGTCTCATCTTGGGCCACCAGCTGTGGGAGCTGGGCGTCTCATATTGGGCCACCAGCTGTGGGAGTGGGGCGTCTCATCTTGGGCCACCAGCTGTGGGAGTGGGGCGTCTCATCTTGGGCCACCAGCTGTGGGAGTGGAGCGTCTCATCTTGGGCCACCAGCTATTGGAGTGGGACGTCTCATCTTGGGCCACCAGCTGTGGGAGCGGGGCGTCTCATCTTGGGCCACCAGCTTTGGGAGCGGGGCGTTTCATCTTGGGCCACCAGCTGTGAGAGCGGCCACCAGCTGTGGGAGTGGGACGTCTCATCTTGGGCCACCAGCTGTGGGAGCGGGGCGTCTCATCTTGGAGTAATCTTTCTAACACTGGGTCTTCTAACTGGACGATGGTGTTCCATACCCTGATGGCTTGGTGCTGCAGTCTGATGTTTAGTGGCTGTATGTTCAGGAGTTCATGGAGCTCCTTGATTGTCTGGTCATATGGTGGACGGTGTTTTGCTGCTCTCCTTAGCGCCTTATTTTGCACTGCTTGTAGTTTCTGCATCTCAGTTTATTTAAGGTATGTAGTGGTACTGGGGGATACTGTAGATGCGGCCGAACTAGAGCCTTATATAGGTGTATCTGTTTGTACTAATGCTTATTAATCTTCTAGGTTTTCCTAATGTTGCTTTGGCTTTTTTAGTCTGTCCTTGACGTGAATTTGTATCCCTGTTCTATTGATCATGAGTCCCAGTATTCTGCCTACCTCCGCATATTGGAGCGGACGATGGGCTCCGGGTCTCTTTTTACAGTGTGTATTATCTGAAACTTTTGTTTATTTGGGCTTAATTTTCCAGTGCTTTCAGTGTTGTTTATGAATTCATATGACTTGTCTCAGACATACTCGCCCCTCCCCCTTCACCCCCCTCAACCCCCTGCCCCCCCCCCCCCCACCCTTCCATATCTCGTGTCCCTTCAGCCCCCCTTCCCCACGACCCCTCCTCAGTTTTCACCACTCTCCCCACCCCTCCCGTATTTTATCCCTCTCTATCCTCCCTCCAACCCCCTCCCATCAACCCTTTCCGCTTCGTCCCCCCTCCCTTCCAAGCCCCCAACTCTCCCTACACCCCTCTCCCCCTGCAAACACCCCCCCCCCCCACACCTGCTCCTCAGCCTCTCAACACAGGTTCCTTACAAAGGCCTGGTAGTGTGTTGAGGCAGCGGCCACCCTCCTGGACACATACTATCAACACACTAGATCATCTGCTCCCCACTCTCACCCTCGCCCCATCACCCCCAACATAGGGTGACAAGGCAGCGCTGCCAGCATGGCCTCGGTATAGCGTGCGTGGACACCCTACAGCTTCTCCTCTCACTTAATACGTCGTATTATGTACGGAATCGACCAATCCGATTAAAATGCGATTTTTTTTTTTTTGGTATAAATTAAAGCGCTTTTCGAAGGCATCGGCCTCGATAGGTTAGGTGGGTTGTTTGGGTTCTTACTTTTCTGGTGAGGCAAAACGCTTGCTTCTTTTTTTTTTGCGAGTGGTCAGTCGCTTAGCATGAAAGTTGTATTTCAATATTTGTCTAGTGAAACGTGCGTACAGTCTAATGTTGTTGATTGTAAACATGATATGTATGTTTTTCAGTCTACAGTTTAGACCTATTGTCTTGTGTATGACCCTCTGTCCTGTGTGACAGTGAATACCAGCCTTTTATCACTCTAATAAGACTTAATTGGATTACACAGATTAGGCAAAATTGTAATGAATTTTTGTCAATAAACATGTTAATAATAATATGATCTATGGGAAGGGAAAGCTCTCAGCCAGCTAACAGGAGTCAGCAGTCGTCTGCTCCTGTACCCTCCTGTGTGTAAAACTAGTAGGGTAAGGCTTACCATGAGCTATGGGAAGGGAAAGCTCTCAGCCAGCTAACAGGAGTCAGCAGTCGTCTGCTCCTGTACCCTCCTGTGTGTAAAACTAGTAGGGTAAGGCTTACCATGAGCTATGGGAAGGGAAAGCTCTCAGCCAGGTAACAGGAGTCAGCAGTCGTCTGCTCCTGTACCCTCCTGTGTGTAAAACTAGTAGGGTAAGGCTTACCATGAGCTATGGGAAGGGAAAGCTCTCAGCCTGCTAACAGGAGTCAGCAGTCGTCTGCTCCTGTACCCACCTGTGTGTAAAACTAGTAGGGTAAGGCTTACCATGCGCTATGGGAAGGGAAAGCTCTCAGCCTGCTAACAGGAGTCAGCAGTCGTCTGCTCCTGTACCCTCCTGTGTGTAAAACTAGTAGGGTAAGGCTTACCATGAGCTATGGGAAGGGAAAGCTCTCAGCCTGCTAACAGGAGTCAGCAGTCGTCTGCTCCTGTACCCACCTGTGTGTAAAACTAGTAGGGTAAGGCTTACCATGAGCTATGGGAAGGGAAAGCTCTCAGCCTGCTAACAGGAGTCAGCAGTCGTCTGCTCCTGTACCCTCCTGTGTAAAGGAAAAATGTAATATAGGCTGCATAAAAATCCTCATTAACTGAAAACATGTAAATCCTCATTTACATGTTTTCAGTAATGTTGAAGAATTTGTGTCCTCATTTAACCTCATATACTTCTCACAGTTGTCTTCGTCTTCGGCTCACAACTTAGGGAAGCGGTTCAAGTATTGATCAGGACAGAAGCGATTGGACACGTTTCCTTTCACCTGATGCCTCTGTTCACCTGGCAGTAAAGTAGCGACCCGGGAGTTAAGCAACTGTTGCAGGATGCATCGACGGAGAAGGTCAGTAATTGGCCTAGGGAGGGGGGGGGGACCTCAATAGGCTTAAGTTCAGGCTACGTTTCCCCAACAACAGGAATTAATTATTAATTAACTGAATTTATCACTGGTAATTAACTATTAACAGAAAACTCTTATCACCATTATGTTGCAAAACTTATCCTCATCATCTTGGGCGGAGGGAGTGGAGGCAAGACGGGATCCCACTGGGAACTACCTGACCCGAGGAGCCTCGTACCGTCTCAACAGCCAGTTATCATTGTCATTGGTGAAGGTGTTTCAAACTTATGTTTGACAACATACCTGTCAGAGGCCTAGAAGGTACAGACAGGGTAGTTCTGTTCTCTACTAACTCCCGTGAGGGCCAGATCCTTACTCTTGTACGCTTGATTGGCAAGTACTGCCGCATTTGGGCCCGCCCCCCCCCCCCCCCCCTACATAGGACTGAAACGTCAGAGGCCTGTATTGTTGGGCTTAACAATCCAAGAAATACAGTGGCTGACATTTATTGTAATTCACCTTATCTTCTATCTCCTTTATTATTCGCTTAGTTATCAACTCGCTAATTATAACAGGTTTTCTGTTCATTGGGTGAGTCACGTCCCAGGCTCCTGGGCTTCTCCTTTTTATGGACTTGTACAGCACAAGGGAGGAGTCACCCCTCCGGCAGGACGTGCCTCACCATCCTTGGTACAACGTTAGCTTGGTTGACCAACGTTGGATCAACGTTAGCTTGGTTGACCAACGTTGGTGCAACGTTAGCTTGGTTGACCAACGTTGGAGCAACGTTAGCTTGGTTGACCAACGTTGGAGCAACGTTAGCTTGGTTGACCAACGTTGGAGCAACGTTAGCTTGGTTGACCAACGTTGGAGCAACGTTAGCTTGGTTGACCAACGTTGGTGCAACGTTAGCTTGGTTGACCAACGTTGGATCAACGTTAGCTTGGTTGACCAACGTTGGATTAACGTTAGCTTGGTTGACCAACGTTGGATCAAGGCCATTAGCCAACATTTGCCAGTTGGAGTTATGTTCGTTCATTAGAAAACTGAAACAAGAATATTATTAATAGACATAAACCTTCACATATTTCATATCAGACAACTGAATTCGTGGAAAATTTGTAAGTAAAAATATATGAGGTTCTTTAAATGAGCGTCGTGGTAATATTAACGAAACTTTCAATGATGTATGCTGCCTGCATATATATTTCTGGATGTTAATAGTACTTAAAAGTCTATGTTCTGTTAAGATAGTAGTTACTACTCTCGTATAACATGTTTTGTTGGGGACAGGAAGCCTGTGTATAGATATATTTTATCTTTACATCATGCTCTCCCTCCATCCTAAGGTTGAACTACTGACCCATATAATAGTTGCCAAACGCCTGGGTACTAACTACTAGGTGAACAGAAGAATTACAGGTCGGCGTTCAATCCCCGACCGTCCAAGTGGTTAGGCAATATTCCTTTTCCTCATCTCATCCTAAATCTTTATCATGATCCCTTCTCAGTGCTAAGTATAGTCGTAATGGCTCGGTGCTTTCCCTGATAATTCCTTCCTTCCTTTTTTGCCTAGGAATCGAACTCGGGATCCTTGATTATGAGTCAAGAATGACGTCAACTGTGCAAGTAAATCCAGGAGCGATGCTCCTAACCCATACGCTGCTGCAATCGTCATACGGCGTTTTCCCATTTGATTTGTTTACAGTTTTAGTCATGCATACGGTGCCGTAGTACTCCCAAATTACGACTTAGTTTACAGGCTAAACCTGTATCTTAACTTCACGCTATACGAGGCTCCCAGACAGATTAATATTATTTTTATATCATAGTGCTTCCACTGGAATAGTCTGATTGTAGCCTACTGTGTGATGGCAAGGCTTAATATATTATGGTATATGATTCCATGTGGGCCTTATTGCTTGTTCTTCTCGAACTCTCGTATTTGTGATGCAGGATTGAGCTCTATCTCTTGGACCCCGCTTTTCTAGGCGTTCGTGTTCTAATACAATGACTCCTGGCCGAGTTCTCTCTCATACCTGCTTTTCAAGTTATGAATGAAGTTAGTCTCCACAATCTGTTCCTTTAGGTCATTCAATTTACTCAGTACCCTTATGCTAAAAGAAAACTTCCTAACATCTGTGTGTGTGTACTCACCTAATGGTGCTTACGGGGTTGAGCTCTGGCTCTTTGGTCCCGCCTCTCAACCGCCAATCAACAGGTGTACAGGTTCCTGAGCCTATTGGGCTCTATCATATCTACTGTGTGGAGAAACTGTGTATGGAGTCAGCCTCCACCACATCACTTCCTAATGCATTCCATTTGTCAACCAATCTGACACTAAAAAAGTTCTTTCTAATATCTCTGTGGCTCATTTGGGCACTCAGTTTCCACCTGTGTCCCCTTGTGCGTGTGCCCCTTGTGTTAAATAACCTGTCTTTATCTGCCCTGAAAGAAACTCTGCTCATATGTTTGTCTCGGCCGGGAGTCGAACCCGGACCCTTAGGATTACGACCCCCGAGCGCTGTCCACTCAGCAAAGAGGCCGCTGTGTACTCAGCTAGTTGTGCTTACCTAGTTGAGCGTTGGAACTTTAGTCCCGCCTCTCAACTGTCAAACAATTGCTGTAAAATTAAATGCGACGAGGATGGGATTCGAACCCACGCAGGGAGACCCTATTGGATTAGCAGTCCAACGCCTTAACCACTCGGCCACCTCGTCTCTTGGTGGTCCCCTAGAACACACCTCGTCCACACACACCCCGTGTGTGTGTGTGCGAGTGTACTCACCTAGTTGTGTTTGCGGGGGTTGAGCTCTGGCTCTTTGGTCCCGCCTCTCAACCGTCAATCAACAGGTGTACAGATTCCTGCTGTGTGTGTGTGTGTGTGTGTGTGTGTGTGTGTGTGTGTGTGTGTGTGTGTGTGTGTGTGTGTGTGTGTGTGTGTGTGTGGTGTATGTGTGTGTGTGTGTGTGCGTGTGTGTGTACTTACCTAGTTGTGCTTGCGGGGGTTGAGCTTTGGCTCTTCGGTCCCGCCTTTCAACTGTCAATCAACTGGTGTACAGATTCCTGAGCCTACTGGGCTCTATCATATCTACATTTGAAACTGTGTATGGAGTCAGCCTCCACCACATCACTGCCTAATGCATTCCTCCTGTTAACTACTCTGACACTGAAAAAGTTCTTTCTAACGTCCCTGTGGCTCATGTGGGTACTCAGTTTCCACCTGTGTCCCCTTGTTCGTGTTCCACCAGTGTTGAACAGTTTATCCTTGTTTACCCGGTCGATTCCCCTGAGGATTTTGTAGGTTGTAATCATGACTCCCCGTACTCTTCTGTCTTTCAGTGTCGTAAGGTGCATTTCCCGCAGCCTTTCCTCGTAATTCATGCCTCTTAGTTCTGGGACTAGTTTAGTGGCATACCTTTGTACTTTTTCCAGCTTCGACTTGTGCTTGACAAGGTACGGGCTCCATGCTGGGGCCGCATACTCCTGGATTGGTCTTACATATGTGGTGTACAATATTCTGAATGATTCCTTACACAGGTTGCTGAAGGCAGTTCTGATGTTAGCCAGTCTCGCATACGCCGCAGATGTTATTCTTTTGATGTGGGCTTCAGGAGACAAGGTTGGTGTGATATCAACTCCTAGATCTTTCTCTCTGTCCGTTTCATGAAGGACTTCATCTCCCATTCTGTATCCTGTATCTGGCCTCCTGTTTCCACTGCCTAGTTTCATTACCTTACATTTACTCGGGTTGAACTTTAGTAGGTCCCGCCAAATGGCTCCCAGGAGGCACCAAATGACTTCCAGGAGGCCATTTGTGGGACCATTCATGTAGTCTGTCTAGGTCATCTTGTAGTCTACTACTGTCTTCCTCCGTCTTAATCCTCCTCATAATTTTTGCATCATCAGCAAAAATGAGAGGAATGAGTCTATACCCTCTGGAAGATCATTTACATATATAAGAAACAGTATAGGTCCAAGGACTGACCCCTGCGGGACCCCACTGGTGACGTCTCGCCAGTGTCAGGTCTCACCTCTCACAGTGACTCGCTGTCTTCTGTCACTTAGGTACTCCCTTATCCAATGGAGTACCTTCCCTTTCACTCCTGCCTGCGCCTGCAGCTTTCGCACCAGTCTCTGGTGTGGCACTGTGTCAAAGGCTTTCTGGCAATCCAAAAATATGCAGTCTGCCCACCCCTCTCTTTCTTGCCTGATCGTAGAATTCAATTAATTCTGTGAGACAGGACTTGCCATTTCTGAACCCATGTTGATGCTGTGTTACAAAGTTCCTTCGCTCCAGATGTTCGACTAGCTTTTTTCACACAATCTTCTCCATCAGCTTGCATGGTATGCAGCTTAGGGACACTGGCCTGTAGTTCAGCGCCTCCTGTCAATCCCTCTTCTTGTATATCGGGACCACGTTTGCCGCCTGTTTGCTTATTTCTAGGTACCTATTTCCTGTTTATGCTAAGTGAACAGCCATCAGATGAAAGAATTCCTGCCCATTTGTTGCTGCCTCACCCGAGAGTCGAACCAGAATCAGCGGACTGCAAATCCAGATTGTTGTGTTCGTGAGGGTGCATGTCTGGGGAGAGAGAGAGAGAGAGAGAGAGAGAGAGAGAGAGAGAGAGAGAGAGAGAGAGAGAGAGAGAGAGAGAGAGAGAGAGAGAGAGAGAGAGAGAGAGAGAGAGAGAGAGAGAGAGAGAGAGAGAGAGAGAGAAAGAGAGAGATGAAACTGTACAATAATTGGAGTGGAAATGTTGTGAAGGAGGGTAGTTAGATCAATACGAGGGGAAACAGGACCTCTGAGGGGTATAATCCACGCGGAAGGTAAACAAACCATGACGTAGGGTCTCGCTCCTCTTTTGTTTTTGGTTTGGTAGACGCGAGGTGTTCAGTGGCGCAGTGGTCTGGGATTCTCTTGGATCGTCCCAGAAAAGGAATTCAATATCCTGGTCCGTTTATTATAAGAAATTTGTATAATTTATTTTTCTTCGTTTCATCCCCATTACACTATTTACAATAAGGCTATTTATATACTTGTTGCATGCTGCAAATACAGTTTTCAATATAAATATTCAAAGAAATGTGGATTTTTACATTTCTTATGGGATCTGTTACATACATTAGATGAAGTGATATTGCAGGCGATGAGTCACAATAACGTGGCTGAAGAATGTTGACCAGACCACACACTAGAAATTGAAGGGACGACGACGTTTCGGTCCGTCCTGGACCATTCTCAAGTCGATTGATATTGTGAAGTGATATTGAAACGCTGATGTATGGAATAAACTACCGGGGTGACATACATCGCTGGGTTATTTCAAGCGTAGCTTAGACACATGACTGAGTTTGGCTGGGTATAAATAGGTGCTGCCTCGTATGGGCCAATTCTGGCCCTCTGTAATTGTATCAATTTTCATGTTGTTCCATGAGTATGAAGGAACTGATAGGCCTATATCGGCCACGTTGAGGCAGCTATATAACTCCACCTGACCTCGTTTATATATAAATATATTTTTGCTATCCCATCACCAACAGGAGACATCTCCCGTCACGCAGGGTACAGTCGCACCTCCACAGATCTCCAGTATCATCTATTGATACTGGTAATGGCTCAAAAGGGCCTCCACTTACGGGCTATTCATGCCCGTGCTACCTTTTGGGTGACTTAATCTTCATCGATCAATCCCATCACCACAGCCCCGCTCCTGTGCCGGGTAAGTCCACTACGGGCTCACCATAGCCCGTGCTACTCTGAACATTTTGTTCCAAGTAGCGAATCTTAAACAACAACAACAACAACATATCCCATCACTAAATTTAGAAAATAAAACTACGTGTTTTTCTCGTGACAAAGAAAAAATATAATTATTTTCAAAATGTCAACATTATTTATCATAATTATTAACTTCCGAATATCGTGACACAACTTTTTTCAGAGTTAGGAGTAATAATTTGTTGAACCTAAACTGTCTTCATACAAAATTAAATTGTCCTGGTTACTGTAAGGGGCCTGACGGCTCAGTGGACAGCGCTCGGGATTCGTAATCCTAAGGTTCCGGGTTCGATCCCCCGGTGGAGGCCGAAACAAATGGACAGAGTTTCTTTCACCCTGATGCATCTGTTACCTAGCAGTAAATAAGTACTTGGGAGTTAGACAGCTGCTACTAGCTGCTTCCTGGTGATGTGTAACAAAAAGGATGCCTGGTCGAGGACCGGGCCGCGGGTGACGCTAAGCCCCGAAATCATCTCAAGATAACTCAAGATATTCACAAATCAAAATTTGTCATGGGACTGAAGAATACATTTTTAACACTGAAGAAAACAAAGTCATTAATGTCTATGACAGAAATAATATAATAGTGTATCATCTTACACACCTACATAATTCCAATCAAATCCATAGAAACAAAATATTTCTGAAAACCTAATAATAAATATTCATATTACTTGTCTAAGCTCTTAAACACACAATATATAAATTCATGTCTTATAACGTGTTGTGCTGGGAGCAGCCATCGACACCCCCTCCTTCCTCGGCGTCCCGAGAGACACTGACTGCTGACGTTCAAGGCCAGACCACAAACTATGGAAGAGAACCCGAGGTAAAAAGACATCAATATTCTTGTTGATCCAAACTTAACTCTTATTCCATTCGTTAATAGAGTTGAAAATAAAGTAAATTTGCAAAATGTTTCTTTCAATGTGAAGTTGGAAGAGTGGTCTACGTCCTCGATTCGCAATCCAGGATCCCGGTTTCGATTCACACTCGGAACAGAAACGGTTGGGTACATTTTCTTTAATCCCTTCGTTCACCTAGTAGTAAAATAGGCACTCGAGAGTTAGGCAACTGTTGTGAGTTGCATCCTGTTAAAAAGTCAGTAGTAGGCCTACAGGGATCTGGATAAGTCAAGTGCAGTCTTCCTGTCCCCGAGAAAGGCAATTATAATAAAAACTAATTTCATTAAAAAGTAATATTTTTTTGCCTTTAAGCTTATGTTTCATTGGTACTTCCGTCTGTGTCTCTGAGCTTAAGTTACAATGATGAGCTTATGTTACAATGATGAGCTTATGTTACAATGATGAGCTTATGTTACAATGATGAGCTTATGTTACAATGATGAGCTTATGTTACAATGATGAGCTTATGTTACAATGATGCTTTCAGTTTAATCATAAGCAAACAATGGTCAAAATGGATACAAGTCACAGTGTAGGATTTTAAGTCCAGCCTATCCCATGCTAACCTAACACAGCTTAGCCTAACCCAACCTAACCGCGTCTAACCTAACCCAACCTAACCAAGTCTAACCTAACCCAACCTAACCAAGTCTAACCTAACCCAACCTAACCAAGTCTAACCTAACCCAACCGAGTCTAACCTATCCCAACCGAGCCTAACCTAACCCAACCTAACCGAGTTTAACCTAACCCAACCGAGCCTAACCTAACCCAACCCAATGGAGCCTAACACAGTTTTAACAAACAGAAAATGTGGCGTTGCAGAAGTCTTGTGAAGGATGTGAACGTTCACAAGATACCAGCCTCGTCACCAACACCCCACGTAACCCGCTCTCGCAAAAGACAGTACATATATCACTTATTGCTTATAGTCAATATTTGGCATATTAATAAGTACATATGTGGCATATTCCAAGTTATATTTTGTTTTCAAAGTATAAACTCTTCCTACCGATTAGCTATACACCAGTTTTAATATTAGGATTTTAAATATAAATTTAAATAAATAAATAAAAATTTAATAATAGGATATAAGAACATAAGAATAAATGTAACTGCAGAGGGTCTAATGGCCCATACGAGGCAGCTCCTATTCATAACTACGCAATCGCACTCATATACATGTCCAACCCACGTACCCCCACCTCCACCACGTTTCGTGGTAATTGGTTCCACAAATCAAAAACCCTGTTATTGAACCAGTATTTACCCAGGTTTTCCAAACTCTAAACGTATCCAATTTATACCCATTGTTTCGTGTTCAGTCTTGTGTTGATACTTTTAATACCCTATTCATATCCCCTTTGATGACCAAACCACACACTAGAAGGTGAAGGGACGGCGAAGTTTCCGTCCATCCTGGACCATTCTCAAGTCTCACAACCGACTTGAGAATGGTCCAGAATGGACCGAAACGTCGTTGTCCCTTCACTTTCTAGTGTGTGGTGTAGTGAACATATTTCAGCCACGTTATTGTGACTCCTCGTCTGAATATCCCTTTTGTTATGCCCATTCATGAATAACATAAAAAAGTGTTATTCACTTACACACCTCTATCATGTCACCCCTAATTCTTCGCCTTTCTAGAAAATGTAATTTAAGATTTGTCAATCTTTCTTCAAATGACAGGTTTCTAATTTGGGGGATTAACTTTGTCATCCTACACTGGACGCATTCTAGTGAATTTATATCCATTCTACAGTACAGCGACCAAAACTCAACTGCATAATCTAAATGGGGCCTAACCAAAGCAGGATATAGCTGATGAACAACACCAGGTGTCTTATTACTAACGATTCGATTAATAAATCCCAGTGTCCTATTTGCCTTATTATAAACATATATGCATTGATTTTTTTGGTTTTAAATTCCTACTAATCATAACTCCCAGATCCCTTTCGCAATCCGACTTCGCAGTCTCAACACCATCTAGCTCGTATCTTGTAACTATATCATCATTACCTAACCTCAAAACCTTACTTTTGTCAGCATTAAACTGCATCTGCCAATCTTTTGTCAAATTCAAAACTCTATTTAGATCGTTTTGAAGTGATAGAGAGTCCCTTTCAGTGCTTATTTCCATCCCGATTTTTGTATCATCGGCAAATTTGATTATATTGCTGCTCAAGCCTGAATCTAAATCATTTATATATAGATTATAAATAGCAGAGGTCCCAGGACAGAGCCTTGAGGCACTCCACTAACAACATTTTCCCACTCTGACTTAACCCCATTTATACTAACTCTCTGTTTCCTTTGGAATAGCCATGCCCTAATCCAACTTAATATAGCACCCCCAATACCATGAGCCTCTATCTTTTTAATCAGTCTTTCATGTGGCACTGTATCAAAAGCTTTGCTAAAGTCACGTATACAACATCACAATCCTTACCACTATCAACTGCCTCAACTATGCTGGAGTAAAATTATAGGAAATTTGTTAAACATGAACGGCCATTTGTAAAACCATGTTGGGATTTATTTATTAATTTGTGGTTTTCAAGATGAAGACGAATGGTATTTGTAATTATCGATTCAAGTAATTTTCCCACAATAGACGTTAGGCTAATTGGCCGATAGTTTGATGCAAGTGAGCTGTCTCCTCTCTTAAAAATTGGTACCACATTAGCAACCTTCCCTAACTCTGGCACTCTGCCTGACTCTAATGATTTATTAAATATGGTAAACAATGGCTGGCAAAGCTCCGCTTTGCATTCTTTAAGCACCCTGGCAAACACTTCGTCTGACCCTGGGGATTTGTTTGGCTTGAGTTTCACTAATTGTTTAATAACATCCTCCCTGGTAACTGTCAAACTGGTCAACTTGTCCTCTTCCCCACCCTCATAGACTTGTTAGGCTGAAGGCATAGAGTTAAGTTACTCTTTAGTAAATACAGAAATAAAATATTTATTAAAAATACTACTCATCTAATATGCAGAAATATGGTGGAACAATATGGTTGAAGGGTTGACATCAAAGACCGTTTTCTATAACATAATTTATTAATAACAAGAGACTAACTACTACATTACCGAGTTTACATTACGTTAATGTCCATCCAGTGGCACGATAACAAACAGCTAAATAGCAACCCTTGCTGTGAGGCTGCATACTGAACTAACCTGAACACAGGTGTGCCCACTGATGATGCAATATTGCAAATCAAAGAAAAATATCACAGACTAAGTTACACCACAGCGAATGGTTACGTTATTGTACATCAAGTGACATTTGCAACACAGCTATTCAACAGCCCCTCGAGAAGTGACAGCAGGCTCCATCTTGCTGACACTTCGGGCTGACAACATGAACTAACTGAACAAATGAAGGATATCCACTGAAGACACAAGCATGCAATCAATAGTGTCTCGGTTTCCCTGACAGCTACTATAATCACAAGCTTAGGGATCCTCCCGCCCCCCAGGAGAGACCCACGTAACTAGGAGGGTAGTCCAACAGTGACCCCCCCATCACAACCCAGTGTGAACACTCTTTGCAACTCCCAACAAGAAGTTGCCCGGTTGTAAACAGTAACAAAGACAGGCAAGGCGGGATTCTGGGACACAGCTCCCCAAATCCCTAGATTACTCTACTCTCGTCACCAGACGACAACCAAAAGAAATTGCCTTAAGTGATTAATTACGTTAATTGACTGATCGCAGCAGTCAGCAACAAAGTACTACGGTAATCACAAACAATTGTCTCACGCTAGACAACATCATGATGATACTCTACGTTAATCATTAACACTTGTCTCTTGTTAACAATAACTCAAACTTATATTACATCACACTTGACTCTTTGCAAGTATTCAGTGAGTAATCCTCAATTAAGGTCAAGCGGACCACTAATTACATCCCCATTGAGTTACGTTAACTAAGCCTACCCTAACTTGGTAGCTTCTCAACAGTCTGTGTCAAAAAATTACTAGTGAGTGTTAATTACCCTAATTAACTCCGAGCAATTAATTAACTGTCACCAGGACCGATAATTAATCATCCATAAATACGTCTCACTCCGCACTGCCTAAGAAGGTCCCATCAAACACTGTGAATTCACGGGAAAGGAGTTAATTACCCCTAATTAACAAGATGTGCCACTAATCCACTGTCCTCAGACAGGATATGATTAATACAACGATTTATGCTAGCTCCATGACCTCGCTTTACCTGGTAATCGGAGCTCTCCAGATGTTAATTACTCCATTAATTAACATGAGCCACTAATTGCTATACCCCAGAAAGGTAATTAGTCTCGAGCAAATTACGTTAACACAAATACTGACAGACTCTGACAGATCCTCTCCCACTACGTGAATTCATGATGAGAAAGCTAATTACATAATTAGCTAGAGTGGTCAATTAGTTGTCACACGGACAATTAATTGCTCCCGAGATATATCTCACTCAAGCTCAACGCTGTTTTCTCTCATAACAGCCCTCACTCACTCCACAATAAGTGTGCACCCCTTATCCAGTTAATTCCCCAATTATTAACTCACTGAATCCTTAAGTCCTCAACACAACTTAAAGAAACAGAGTAACCCCAGTGTTACATAGGTCACACTACAATGGCATGCAACAACACCAATGCACTGCCCACATACGGTTGCGGCTACAGCAACTCGTTAATTACTGTGCCCACACAGTAATGTCACACGGTTGTGCAACACACAAGAGTATACCAATATTACTGCCCCCCCCCCTTTTCTTGCAACCATTGCAAAGGACTACTGTGAACACACACTTACCTCAGCAAGGCAATTAACCAATCAATTGCCTGCTCTCATTAAGTACTGTGAATTCCCCTGAATAATCCTAGAGGTCCCTTAAACCCTCAACACAGCTCTCAGGGCAGCAATAATATCGTATAAACTGATAACAACACTGCACAAACCTGCAACATAATGATGCCGTCAGCATACCCCACATGCTAATGACATCATTAGGCAATCAGTCAGCAATCACATTTACTGACTTACCACACAGCACAGTACATAAACATGCAAATGAACATATAGAAATGGCACTCACATAATCAATGAAAATTATATCATCAGGTAAATGTAACTAACTACACAGACCTCAGGGCACCCACTGACATCCCTGCAACCTGGCCTGCCTACCTCTAATGATACAAATTATATGTGGTACTCTATGGTATTAATCGAAACTGAATGATTATATAGAATCAACAGGCTGGATCACTTATATGGTAAATCTCTACACTGACCGGTTACATACTCGAGTCAGTCTACACACATATATATATATATATATATAACTACAGTGTGGTCCCGTGTACAACATCTATCTCCAGGTACCGCCCTACCAGTCACCTGGACGTGCTACAGACAGCTGTCTCTCAGCTGCTTCCCTAGCCTGGTGGGGCTATGAGACAACTCTTACCGGGAATTTCCACCGGTACTCATCACACTGTACACAATGATAATTTTACTCACGTCTAACCTCTCCTTTCACTCATTTCCCAGGTCACTACCACTCTAGCTGTCAACACTTAGCTTGCTCCTCATGCGTCGACATGATGTGGCCCTAGGCTGTCCCGGGAAAGTGGCCAAGTGGCCCAAGGGGGTGGCCAAGGCATGTGGTTACCGCGTGGCCCACAGCGCCCATCCCGAGCTGAGAGCGGTGGTAGCCGGCGCGCGGGCAGGCGGGTGGACAGGCCATGCGGCCTGGGGTGGCCTGGGGATGGCCCCCGGGCATACACACGTGGTTGAGGAATCACCAACAACTCCAGCAAACCAGAGCATGCCTTGCTCTACACTGGGGTGACAATGGCCGGCGGAGTCCCCACACTGACGCCGCCTGGCGGAATTCAAAGTCCCACAGGGGCCTGTAATTTCACCACAATTACACTAGGAGGCCCTGTACGTACTCCGCCAATTGTCATCAACACTAGACAGGTTATTTGAACCACCTGTTACCCCATGAGGCTCTGCCAGCTGCCTCATGGGTGCCCACTGTCTCTGAGGCTATTTTACTGGTCCTTCCGTACCTCGTCGGCCCTCAAATTTCACGGGAATTGGGCCTAGACACAACCCGGGATGGCAGGAGTGCCATCCCTGCTAGTTAACACGGTAACATCCGCGATTAACGGAGGTGGAGGGGGAAAACTCCCCCCCTCCACCCAGACACGTCCTCGTTCACCTGCTACCCTGCTCAGACTGACGATTTTCCGGGCTAAGGAAACTCAAAATGCCCATACCTCCTCCCTACTTTGTCTTGACCAATCAGCACGAAGCCTGCACTGTTCCCTCGTGCCGCTACCAATCACAGCCTCACTCACCCTCAAGCGTCCTGTGACGTCACAAGGAGGGGAAGGCCTAAAGACAAGGCGCAATGTCTTACATGTTGGGGGGGGGCAACGTTCACCCCACTCTCCCCCCACCTCTAACGGTTTTAGTCAAGTATCCTCTCATACCACTACACTCTCCCCTCCTCATCCTATTTCACTGAAACAGGAAAATATATGTAATTCTCTCTACAGAGCAATCACAGACCTCTAACCAGTCCCAACCGACAATCCTTAACATAAGCTTTCATTCAACACCCCACAAGTATATGTTAGTTTGAAAGCTTCAGTTTCTAGAGTCCCTAGAGCGACTAGCCTAATCTAGAAACTAGGAAAACTAGCTGAGGGAATCTAGATTCCCTCACACCAAGCTTTCTTTCTACCTATAAGGTTCTTCAGATCCTTTGTTATCCATTTCAGGCCATTATTATTCAACCTATTCAATTTGTATGGAATACTACGTTCTTGTTCTTTGCTTAGAATATTTTCAAATAAGTAATATTTTGAATCCACATCAAAATACCTTTTTATGTCACCCGTCGCTGGGTTCACGTCTCACTCCAAGATTGGCCCACCCCCCATACCCAAGACTTTCCAATCTATTTGACCCAAAACATTTCTTAGGCTATTAAAATCAGCTTTTCGAAACTGGCACTTTAACAGAATTTTCTCCTACAGATCTATTCCATTCTATGCTAAATCTGATTTCTTTGTGATCACTGTTTCCTAGTTCACTCCCTATTACGATGTTATTAATTTGTGTTTCCTTGTTACTTAACACTAAGTCTAAAATATTATTTTTCTGTGTTGGTTCCTTAATGAGTTGCATAAGAAAGCAATCGTCAATTAATTCTAGAAAATCTTCTGCTTCATTATTCCCTGTTCTGTTAAACCAGTTTATTCCAATTTGATAAATCAAAGTGGATTTATACTGGTTTGGTCAGGTTAGGTTTTATTAGCTTGGGTTAAAGTTGGGTTGAGTTACATTAGGTTGGGTTTGGTCACGATGGGTTTGGTCACATTGGGCTGCTTAAAAGAGCAACAATGACGTAGAAGGGGGCACTATTGTAAACATAATAGCTTCTAAGGAACTTGTTTAATTTGATCATACTAATTTTTTAAGAAAAGTGAAGACATGTTTAGCACAAATAATAATAAGCAAAAAATAAACGAGTTACAAAATAATTATATCATATTAGTCTGTAAAGGAGAACTAAATAACATTTGATATTAAAGTTACCACCATCGTAGTTGTATAATAAACAAATAGTGTAATTCAAATGTATGCAAGATATATGAAATATCCAGTTAGCATTCTGGATTGATTTATATTCATGTTAAAATTACTTTGAATAAATTCCTTAAAAGATTTGCCTTGGATGAGGTCCTTCTTGCGTAATATTAAGAATAATGGTTACACAGGAACACGTACTCACAAGGATATTACAATGGTTAATCCCCAGCATGAGTAGAGTGTGGGATAATATGATTGTAATAGTTGTACCTATGGAGAGTCAGCCACAACAAGAAAGGATTACAGGGCCTAAAAATTTTCTAATCATAACTCAGTTGATGATTCTTTTTTATAATTTATCTCTGTATTTAAGAAAAATGATAGAAAACTGTTTAAATTTATAAATGTTATGTTTGATAGACATAGTATTATATATATAAGAACTAATTATTAACTTAAATTTATTAGCTCTTTTCTAAGTGCGCATTAAAGAAAGACCTGGGTAAATACCGGCAGGGAAACAGGATTGATGATTTGTGGAACAAATTATGGGTAACATATAGACATGGCATCACTGGACTGTTTAAGTGTAGGTTAGACATTATTTATATATATAGGGAAGGGAGTACCACCTCTGGCTGCAAGAAGAGGGACCCATAGCCTCGGAGGAAACCACACATAACGCATTGGAGGGAATGTAGGTCCCCTCCAATACAGTTTCTGTGTGCTTTTCTCTTACCACCCCCTTCCTTTTTTTTTTTTTTTTTTTGCTTAATTGTGTATTTAAAGGTTACAAAACATACAAGACAAATGCGTAAAGGTTATGGATCTCTTGAAGCTCCTCCGCTTCCGGACAGGAACCGAGGACGCAGCAAGCATTTCCCCTCTGGATCACCACACTGAGGCGCTGAAACAAAAAACTGGAAGCCCTTGGGTCTCTGGTGACGTCAATGAGCTTGGAACCCAATTCCTTGAGAAATCCCAAGGCACTCTTGCCCCAGGGGCCATGCATCTCAGACGCTATGAGAACAAAGAGGTATTGACCTTCCAGTCGCGTGTACTTGAGTGATTTTGCTGTTTCCCTGTGGTTGGCCGCCCCACCTGCTTAATCAGCTCCGAAGTGTACATAGGTGTCAGCCAGGGTGGATACACATGTGTAGTCCCACACCAACTGTCTACCCTCCTTCCATGAGTATATGGTGATGCCATCAGGGCAAAGTGCGGGGAAATCCGGGTTTTGGACCCCTAGGATGCGAGGTTCTCTCTCCACTGGGCACCTAGCTGAGACAAGGCTTCTCTTGATTATGTCTTTGACCTCGTTGTGTCGTGCATGCCAGCCCTTTGTGCTTCCGCAATGCAACCCATGCAGTCCATATTGGTCTGCTTCCACCCTGTTGCAAATACACTTGTATTCAGTGTGAATTGGGGCACCAAGGCGGAGGGCCACTGCTACACGAAGGGATTCTGAATCTAGGCGCGTGCCCATTGCTGACATGGGTACTGCCAGGAGGAAGTCTCCTGCATGGGGGGCACGCACTGCTCTGAGGCGGGCTTTCTCCTTGTCTGATGTTGCGGCGCTGAACATGGCATCAGCTACTTTTTCCACTAGAGGGTGGTCCCAGCCGGACTGTTTGTGTTGTTTTGTTGGCTCTATAAGGGTTGCTGGGGCTGCAAGAACATCCCACTGATTTGAACATTCAGTGAAAGCAGGATCGTGTATTCCTGCTGAATCTCTCAGGGTTGCAGGTAAGATATCTCTGACGAGGTTGTGCGATGCGTGGGAGGAGGAAAGGAAGGCTGGTAGAGCAAATTGGGAGGCTGTGCGGACACCAAGGCCGCCGAGTCTTACAGGAAGGGTTGCTTGCTCCCACTGAAAGTCGCCCAATGGCAGGTTCAGGACTTTCACCAGCATGGACCTCAGAAGAGTGTCATACACATTTAACTTAGGGCTGCTGTAGGATGGAGAACATCTCAGAAAGTAGGTCAACTTAGGGAGAGATAGGCATCTTGTGAGGAGAATGAGAGGATCATGGGCATCAATCTTGTCAATCCTGTCCAGCATTCTCTTTAGATCAGTGTTTTTTGCAGCCAGGACCTCCTCGATTGCTCGTGGGCCAATGGGGGCACCCAGGAGAGTGCAGTCCAGTGGCTCGACAACGAGAATGTCTGGAAGAACATTTTGTATTTGCCCAGTGATGTCTGGGTTGCGGGAGATTATTTCACATTTGGATGCATTGAGAATGAGGCCTAAGGCTGCTCCCTGCTCCTGGATTTTCCTTATATCCTCCAAAATGGTTTCCGGGGTTCCAGCGAGAGTGCCATAATCCAGGTACCATATGTTATCTATATATATATATATATATATATATATATATATATATATATATATATATATATATATATATATATATATATATTTGGCATTTTTATATATAAAAAATATATATATTTATATATTTAAATATATAATAAATATATTTATATATTTAAATATATATATATATATATATATATATATATATATATATATATATATATATGTATATATACATATATATATATATATATATATATATATATATATATATATATATATATATATATATATATATATATATATATATTTGGCACGCTGTGGCTTTTATATATATATATATATATATATATATATATATATATATATATATATATATATATATATATATATGAATGAGTTTGGGTGGATATAAATAGGAGCTGCCTCGTATGGGCCAATATTGGTCTTCTGGAGTTTCCTTAATTCTGATATTGTGTTTAAAATATTTCAAGTTCTTGTGCTTATCTGTTTTTTAAAAATACGCGTTTAAGCTTTAAATCATTTCTCTGGCGATCAGAAGGTCTGTACTAACTTAGTAATATACCTACCCGGGATTGACCTACGGCTCTTGGATCCCGCCTCTCAACATTTAATCGATTTGTTCTAGGGCACATTATGCTGTCAGATCCCCATTTGAAGCTGCTAATAGTCTGCCTCCACCACCAACGTGTTGACGTAGTACACACAACTGTCAGAGATCACCTGCGTACGTTTTTTAGGGCCTATATTCGCACGTCTCCGCCTTCAGGGTATAAAAAAAACAGTATAGACAGGGAGCCACTGACGGGTCTTCCGAAGCCTGGTAGACAGAAATATGACAGAGGACGGCGAAATAAAAACACGTCGTGGACGGCAGATTGAGGGGAATGGTGGGGGGGGGGGGGTGGAGGTTAGTGGTTTAAGAAGAGGTAGAGGGTGTGATGGTCGGAATTCTCCATGTAGCAGACGGGGAGATTGGCAGTAAGTGCATGGTGGGGTTGCAGGTCCTTAAGGTCCTGATCTCTTCTATTAATTGTAAACGCGAACTGTCTCATGGCCCCCGGGGGTGGGGGGGGGGGGGTGCGGTCACAAGGCAGACACAATGATTACTAAAAACACATAAAACTGGTCTCATGTTCACTCACTGGATGAGTGACACTGCTCAGTACTTTCGCCCTCCCGTCTCTGTGAGAGAGTGTACTGCTCAGCATGTATACTGCACAGCATGTATACTGCACAGCATGTATACTGCACAGCATGTATACTGCTCAGCATGTATACTGCTCAATTTACTGCAGTCATGGAGAGTGTTGAGCCGTACACAGCATTGATGTCTGGTGCACGTCACTGTAAACCTGGGTGATGTCGGGTACACATCAATGTAAACCTGGGTGATGTCGTGGTCTTATGGGAGGTACACATCAATGTAAACCTCGGTGATGTCTGGTACACATCACTGTAAACCTGGGTGATGTCGGGTACACATCAATGTAAACCTGGGTGATGTCGTGGTCTTATGGGAGGTACACATCAATGTAAACCTCGGTGATGTCTGGTACACATCAATGTAAACTTGGGTGATGTCTGGTACACATCACTGTAAACCTGGGTGATGTCTCAACTTCTCGGTAAACTAAAACTGTTAAGCTTAAACTGTTGCTTTAACTTGCAAGTTAATACATTATTGTTGACCAGACCACACACTAGAAGGTGAAGGGACGACGACATTTCGGTCCGTACTGGACCATTCTCAAGTCGATTGTGCTGAGGGAATGTTGTTGTTCTTATAGATTCAGCTACTCGGAACAAGTTCCAAGTAGCACGGGCTATGGTGTGCCTGTAACTTACCTGGCACAGGAGCGGGGCAAGTAGCACGGGCTATGGTGTGCCTGTAACTTACCTGGCACAGGAGCGGGGCAAGTAGCACGGGCTATGGTGAGCCCGTAGTGGACTTACCTGGCACAGGAGCTGGGCAAGTAGCACGGGCTATGGTGAGCCCGTAGTGGACTTACCTGGTACAGGAGCGGTGCTGCCCTTGAGGGAAGTTGTTGTTGTTGTTTAAGATTCGCTACTCAGAACAATAAGTTCCAGTAGCACGGGCTATGGTGAGCCCGTAAGTGGAGGCTCTTTGGAGCCATTATCTGTATCAGTGGCTGATACTAGAGATGTGGCGATGGATGGGGGTCTTCGTGATGGTTTTCAGCCTGGAGGGCTGGCTATACCAGTTATGGAGCTGGTGGGGTTAGTGTAGACCTCTAGGTTTTCCGTTTTTTCTTTGCCTGCGACTTTGGCTGAGCAGTGCTGTCGTTAGAGTTTGGTGACGTGGCCTCTTGAACCGTGTAGGTGTCGTATTTGTGATGCGGCGGTGGAGCTCCTACTATGATTTCCTCGTCTGAGGAGTCCGTAACCTCCGTAGTGGGCGTTTTTGTCTTTCGCCTCGCAGCCTTAGGTAGGCTTAGGTGTCGTTGATTGGTGGTTGTAGCTATTTCAGGAGCGCTGGTGGTGCTGTTATCGTTTGTAGACAGCACGTCTGCTAGCGCGGCTGCTGAGATAGTGATGGTAGGAGTGTTGGGAGCTGGAGAAGGAATTACCTCTGTTTGTGTCGCCCGGGTCATGGGCGGTTCTGGAGTCGGTGTTGAAGTTGACCACCTGGTCGTCCTGGTGGTAGTCTCCGGAGTGGTAGAGGAGGCAGTGAGATTTACGCTAGTGGCTATGATGGGGGCCAGGCCATTGTCTATGTATAATGCGTTTAGTTCACTGACAAAGCGCTGGGTGTCTGGTCCTGCAAGCCTTTCCGCTAGTTTAAGAAGACCAGGGTAATGCCTGCACGTGATGCAGGGGACGGTAGAGACATCTCCCGCCAACACATCACAAGGCGCAGTGTGGTCACAATGCGACCCAAACGTCTTAAGGTCAGAGCTACTCCACTTGACGGTCATGCTATCGGAAGAAGCAATACTTTAAAGGTCCTGAAGGACGTAACTGGCCTCAAACCCGCTGACATTAGTCAGGAAGGTGAAGATATCGTGCTCTACTTTTCATGTGAAGAGGAGCTAGAAAAACTCCTCACTAACGAGGCCATTCTTCGCAAAGAGCACCACCTACATCCTCACTTCCCACGTCAGTTCCTGGCCGGAAGAACTGTTTTTACCAGCAGGACCAGCCGGTGGATCGCTGACCGACCTCAACATCATATCAAGGTCAATATCGAGGACGAAAATCCAAACCTGTCGGTATTCAACCTAGAGTTCTGCAACACCGACAAAACATCAATGAAGATTACGTTCACCACCATAGCTGCGGCCACACAAGGATTCGGCCACAAAACACAAAGGCTGCCACACAAGGATTCTACTGCTTCGGCCTAAAAATACCACCCCACCAAATAAAGAAGGAACGATACCATGAGATCCAGCAGTGCTTTAAGTGCTACTAGCTCTCCCGCCCGACCAACAAGTGTCAGCACCCTGTCCAGAAGTGCAGCCTGTGCGCACTGGACCATCACTACTCCATATGCAAGGCAACAGTCCATCACTGCTTGCTCTGTGATGGCAATCACCTCGCAATTTCCTACCACTGCCCCCGCAGACAGGAAATTGAGGGAAGGAGGGAAAGGCGATAAATAGGCAAGAGAGAGGTGAGGAGAAGGAAATCTTAGAGGAAGAAAAAGCGAGGCAAAAGGAACGAAAGGTGAGGTGTAATAAAGGGGATAGTAATAGGAATAAGAAAGGGATCGTAAGAAAAAACATGAGAAATAAAAAGAAAGAAAGATACGTAGAAGATAAATTATAAATTATTGTTCATTTTATTTTTATTTAATTTAATTTAATTTCATGTCACTGCCGGATATGTTGTGACTGACGCTGGGGGTCACTGCCGGATATGTTGTGACTGACGCTGGGGGTCACTGCCGGATATGTTGTGACTGACGCTGGGGGGTCACTGCCGGATATGTTGTGACTGACGCTGGGGGGTCACTGCCGGATATGTTGTGACTGACGCTGGGGGTCACTGCCGGATATGTTGTGACTGACGCTGGGGGGTCACTGCCGGATATGTTGTGACTGACGCTGGGGGGTCACTGCCGGATATGTTGTGACTGACGCTGGGGGGTCACTGCCGGATATGTTGTGACTGACGCTGGGGGTCACTGCCGGATATGTTGTGACTGACGCTGGGGGTCACTGCCGGATATGTTGTGACTGACGCTGGGGGTCACTGCCGGATATGTTGTGACTGACGCTGGGGGTCACTGCCGGATATGTTGTGACTGACGCTGGGGGGTCACTGCCGGATATGTTGTGACTGACGCTGGGGGTCACTGCCGGATATGTTGTGACTGACGCTGGGGGGTCACTGCCGGATATGTTGTGACTGACGCTGGGGGTCGCTGCCGGATATGTTGTGACTGACGCTGGGGGGTCACTGCCGGATATGTTGTGACTGACGCTGGGGGTCACTGCCGGATATGTTGTGACTGACGCTGGGGGTCACTGCCGGATATGTTGTGACTGACGCTGGGGGTCACTGCCGGATATGTTGTGACTGACGCTGGGGGGTCACTGCCGGATATGTTGTGACTGACGCTGGGGGTCACTGCCGGATATGTTGTGACTGACGCTGGGGGTCACTGCCGGATATGTTGTGACTGACGCTGGGGGTCACTGCCGGATATGTTGTGACTGACGCTGGGGGTCACTGCCGGATATGTTGTGACTGACGCTGGGGGTCACTGCCGGATATGTTGTGACTGACGCTGGGGGTCGCTGCCGGATATACAAAGAGACGAAGTACCGAGAAAGGAGAGAGTTTCTCAGAATATACCTTGTGGGTTATCTGGGGATTAGCCTGGCAGCCTAGCAATGTGTCACGTGTCACGTGTCATGTGTCATGTGTCACGTGTCTCGCGATCATGTGGTTCATGCAGCACAGAGCTGCATTCAGTTATATTATGCGGTTTTTCATCGATTTTTCCCGTTTCTATTGCAAATGTCATGAAAATCAAAAGGGGGGGGGCAGGTCTGTATATGGGTATCCACAGGCTGGTACCACACAGGCTGGGGTACCCTACAGGCTGGTATCCCACAGGCTGGGGTACCCTACAGGCTGGTATCCCACAGGCTGGGGTACCCCACAGGCTGGGGTACCCCACAGGCTGGGGTACCCTACTGGCTGGTATCCCACAGGCTTGGGTACCCTACAGGCTGGTATCCCACAGGCTGGGGTACCCTACAGGCTGGTATCCCACAGGCTGGGGTACCCTACAGGCTGGTATCCCACAGGCTGGGGTACCCTACAGGCTGGTATCCCACAGGCTGGGGTACCCTACAGGCTGGTATCCCACAGGCTGGGTTACCCCACAGGCTGGGTTACCCCACAGGCTGGTATCCCACAGGCTGGTACCCCACAGGCTGGTACCCTATAGGCTGGTACCCCACAGGCTGGTACCCTACAGGCTGGTACCCCACAGGCTGGGGTACCCCACAGGCTGGTACCCTACAGGTTGGTACCCCACAGGCTGGTACCCTACAGGCTGGGGTACCCCACAGGCTGGTACCCTACAGTTTGGTACCCCACAGGCTGGTACCCCACAGGCTGGTACCCCACAGGCTGGTACCCCACAGGCTGGGGTACCCCACAGGCTGGTACCCTACAGGCTGGTACCCCACAGGCTGGTACCCCACAGGCTGGTACCCTACAGGCTGGGGTACCCTACAGGCTGGTACCCCACAGGCTGGGGTACCCCACAGGCTGGGGTACCCCACAGGCTGGTACCCCACAGGCTGGGGTACCCCACAGGCTGGTACCCCACAGGCTGGTACCCCACAGGCTGGTACCCCACAGGCTGAGGTACCCCCACAGGCTGGTACCCCACAGGCTGGTACCCCACAGGCTGGTACCCTACAGGCTGGTACCCTACAGGCTGGGGTACCCCACAGGCTGGTACCCTACAGGCTGGGGTACCCCACAGGCTGGGGTACCCCACAGGCTGGTACCCTACAGGCTGGTACCCCACAGGCTGGGGTACCCCACAGGCTGGTACCCTACAGGCTGGTACCCCACAGGCTGGGGTACCCCACAGGCTGGTACCCTACAGGCTGGTACCCCACAGGCTGGGGTACCCCACAGGCTGGGGTACCCTACAGGCTGGTACCCCACAGGCTGGGGTACCCCACAGGCTGGGGTACCCCACAGGCTGGTACCCCACAGGCTGGGGTACCCCACAGGCTGGTACCCTACAGGCTGGTACCCCACAGGCTGGGGTACGTACAGTCTGTGTTCTTCCTGTAACTCAGACCTAACCCCAACAACCCCTTCCCCCCCTGCCTAACCCTAACCCTCCCCCTCCACCCCTGCCCATCCCCTACCCTCCCCCCCCTGATATCATTACCACATACCGTCCCTTGTCTCATGGGAAAATCTCTAACGGAACAAGTCTACGAATTTCAGGCATAACATTAACCTATAACCCCAGACCTTTTCCAGAATTATTCGTTCACACACAAATTGATAAATAAACAAAATTTCCATATATGTGTGTGTGTGTGTGTGTGTGTGTGTGTGTGTGTGTGTGTGTGTGTGTGTGTGTGTGTGTGTGTGTGTGTGTGTGTTATTTTTTAACAATGATTAAACGTGTGATTTTTTTGGGGGGATATGATGGATTTTTTTTTTCAAAATTTAGCGTTCAGCCGTGAGAAGTGTCCATCACGACCGTGAGACATGGGAATAATGTATGTGTCCAGACACAGGGATACATGCTGGGGTGTAACTCATGGTAGTGACACGTGTTTCCAAGGTATATACATGGTAATGACAAATATTTGGGAGGTATATACATAGTTATAATTTATTCAAGATGATAATTTTACATTTCGGCGTGGAATACATGGTGTGACTCTGGGGGTGTGACTCTGGGGTGTGACTCTGGGGGTGTGAGTCTGGGGGTGTGACTCTGGGGGTGTGACTCTGGGGGTGTGACTCTGGGGATGTGACTCTGGTGGTGTGACTCTGGGGGTGTGACTCTGGTGGTGTGACTCTGGGGGTGTGACTCTGGGGGTGTGACTCTGGATGTGTGACTCTGGGGGTGTGAGTCTGGGGGTGTGACTCTGGGGGTGTGACTCTGGTGGTGTGACTCTGGGGGTGTGACTCTGGTGGTGTGACTCTGGGGGTGTGACTCTGGGGGTGTGACTCTGGGGGTGTGACTCTGGGGGTGTGAGTCTGGGGGTGTGACTCTGGGGGTGTGACTCTGGGGGTGTGACTCTGAGGATGTGACTCTGGGGTGTGTGACTCTGGGGGTGTGACTCTGGGGGTGTGACTCTGGGGGTGTGACTCTGGGGGTGTGAGTCTGGGGGTGTGACTCTGGTGGTGTGACTCTGGGGGTGTGACTCTGGTGGTGTGACTCTGGGGGTGTGACTCTGGTGGTGTGACTCTGGGGGTGTGACTCTGGTGGTGTGACTCTGGTGGTGTGACTCTGGGGTATGTGACTCTGGTGGTGTGACTCTGGGGGTGTGACTCTGGTGGTGTGACTCTGGTGGTGTGACTCTGGGGGTGTGACTCTGGTGGTGTGACTCTGGGGGTGTGACTCTGGTGGTGTGACTCTGGTGGTGTGACTCTGGGGGTGTGACTCTGGTGGTGTGACTCTGGGGGTGTGACTCTGGTGGTGTGACTCTGGGGGTGTGACTCTGGGGTGTGTGACTCTGGTGGTGTGACTCTGGGGGTGTGACTCTGGTGGTGTGACTCTGGTGGTGTGACTCTGGGGTGTGTAACTCTGGTGGTGTGACTCTGGGGGTGTGACTCTGGTGGTGTGACTCTGGGGTATGGGACTCTGGTGGTGTGACTCTGGGGGTGTGACTCTGGTGGTGTGACTCTGGTGGTGTGACTCTGGGGGTGTGACTCTGGTGGTGTGACTCTGGGGGTGTGACTCTGGTGGTGTGACTCTAGGGGTGTGACTCTGGGGTGTGTGACTCTGGTGGTGTGACTCTGGGGGTGTGACTCTGGTGGTGTGACTCTGGTGGTGTGACTCTGGGGTGTGTAACTCTGGGGGTGTGACTCTGGGGGTGTGAGTCTGGGGGTGTGACTCTGGGGTGTGTGACTCTGGTGGTGTGACTCTGGGAGTGTGACTCTGGTGGTGTGACTCTGAGGGTGTGACTCTGGTGGTGTGACTCTGGTGGTGTGACTCTGGGGTGTGTAACTCTGGGGGTGTGACTCTGGTGGTGTGACTCTAGGGGTGTGACTCTGGGGGTGTGACTCTGGGGGTGTGACTCTGGGGGTGTGACTCTGGTGGTGTGACTCTGGGGGTGTGACTCTGGGGGTGTGACTCTGAGGGTGTGACTCTGGGATGTGTGACTCTGGTGGTGTGACTCTGGTGGTGTGACTCTGCGGGTGTGACTCTGGGGGTGTGACTCTGGTGGTGTGACTCTGACGGTGTGACTCTGGGGGTGTGACTCTGAGGGTGTGACTCTGGGGTGTGTGACTCTGGGGGTGTGACTCTGGGGTGTGTGACTCTGGGGGTGTGACTCTGGTGGTGTGACTCTGGGGGTGTGACTCTGGTGGTGTGACTCTGACGGTGTGACTCTGGGGTGTGTGACTCTGGGGGTGTGACTCTGAGGGTGTGACTCTGGGGTGTGTGACTCTGGGGGTGTGACTCTGGGGGTGTGACTCTGGGGGGTGTGACTCTGGGGGTGTGACTCTGGTGGTGTGACTCGGGGGTGTGACTCTGGGGGTGTGACTCTGGGGGTGTGACTCTGGTGGTGTGACTCTGACGGTGTGACTCTGGGGTGTGTGACTCTGGGGGTGTGACTCTGGGGGTGTGACTCTGGGGTGTGTGACTCGGGGGGTGTGACTCTGGTGGTGTGACTCTGGGGGTGTGACTCTGGGGGTGTGACTCTGGGGTGTGTGACTCTGGTGGTGTGACTCTGGGGTGTGTGACTCTGGGGGTGTGACTCTGGGGTGTGTGACTCTAGTGGTGTGACTCTGGGGTGTGTGACTCTGGGGTGTGTGACTCTGGGGTGTGTGACTCTGGGGTGTGTGACTCTGGGGGTGTGACTCTGACGGTGTGACTCTGGGGTGTGTGACTCTGAGGGTGTGACTCTGGGGGTGTGACTCTGGGTGTGTGACTCTGGGGGTGTGTAACTCTGGTGGTGTGACTCTGGGGGCGTGACTCTGGTGGTGTGACTCTAGGGGTGTGAGTCTGGGGGTGTGACTCTGGTGGTGTGACTCTGGGGGTGTGACTCTGGGGGTGTGACTCTGGGGTGTGTGACTCTGGTGGTGTGACTCTGGGGTGTGTGACTCTGGTGGTGTGACTCTGGGGTGTGTGACTGGTGGTGTGACTCTGGTGGTGTGACTCTGGGGTGTGTGACTCTGGTGGTGTGACTCTGGGGGTGTGACTCTGGGGGTGTGACTCTGGGGGTGTGACTCTGGTGGTGTGACGCTGGGGGTGTGACTCTGGTGGTGTGACTCTGGAGGTGTGACTCTGGGGTTGTGACTCTGGGAGTGTGACTCTGGGGGTGTGACTTTGAGGGTGTGACTCTGGGGTGTGTGACTCTGGTGGTGTGACTCTGGGGGTGTGACTCTGGGGGTGTGACTGACGGTGTGACTCTGGGGTGTGTGACTCTGGGGGTGTGACTCTGGGGGTGTGACTCTGGGGGTGTGACTGACGGTGTGACTCTGGGGGGTGTGACTCTGGGGGTGTGACTCTGGGGGTGCGACTCTGGGGGTGTGAATTTGACGGTGTGACTCTGGGGTGTGTGACTCTGACGGTGTGACTCTGGGGTGTGTGACTCTGACAGTGTGACTCTGGTGGTGTGACTCTGAGGGTGTGACTCTGGGGGTGTGACTCTGGGGGTGTGACTCTGGGGGTGTGAGTCTGGGGGTGTGACTCTGGGGGTGTGACTCTGGTGGTGTGACTCTGGGGGTGTGACTCTGGTGGTGTGACTCTGGGGGTGTGACTCTGGGGGTGTGACTCTGGGGGTGTGACTCTGGGGGTGTGAGTCTGGGGGTGTGACTCTGGGGGTGTGACTCTGGGGGTGTGACTCTGGGGATGTGACTCTGGGGTGTGTGACTCTGGGGGTGTGACTCTGGGGGTGTGACTCTGGGGGTGTGACTCTGGGGGTGTGAGTCTGGGGGTGTGACTCTGGTGGTGTGACTCTGGGGGTGTGACTCTGGTGGTGTGACTCTGGGGGTGTGACTCTGGTGGTGTGACACTGGGGGTGTGACTCTGGTGGTGTGACTCTGGTGGTGTGACTCTGGGGTATGTGACTCTGGTGGTGTGACTCTGGGGGTGTGACTCTGGTGGTGTGACTCTGGTGGTGTGACTCTGGGGGTGTGACTCTGGTGGTGTGACTCTGGGGGTGTGACTCTGGTGGTGTGACTCTGGTGGTGTGACTCTGGGGGTGTGACTCTGGTGGTGTGACTCTGGGGGTGTGACTCTGGTGGTGTGACTCTGGGGGTGTGACTCTGGGGTGTGTGACTCTGGTGGTGTGACTCTGGGGGTGTGACTCTGGTGGTGTGACTCTGGTGGTGTGACTCTGGGGTGTGTAACTCTGGTGGTGTGACTCTGGGGGTGTGACTCTGGTGGTGTGACTCTGGGGTATGGGACTCTGGTGGTGTGACTCTGGGGGTGTGACTCTGGTGGTGTGACTCTGGTGGTGTGACTCTGGGGGTGTGACTCTGGTGGTGTGACTCTGGGGGTGTGACTCTGGTGGTGTGACTCTAGGGGTGTGACTCTGGGGTGTGTGACTCTGGTGGTGTGACTCTGGGGGTGTGACTCTGGTGGTGTGACTCTGGTGGTGTGACTCTGGGGTGTGTAACTCTGGGGGTGTGACTCTGGGGGTGTGAGTCTGGGGGGTGTGACGCTGGGGTGTGTGACTCTGGTGGTGTGACTCTGGGGGTGTGACTCTGGTGGTGTGACTCTGAGGGTGTGACTCTGGTGGTGTGACTCTGGTGGTGTGACTCTGGGGTGTGTAACTCTGGTGGTGTGACTCTGGGGGTGTGACTCTGGTGGTGTGACTCTAGGGGTGTGACTCTGGGGGTGTGACTCTGGGGGTGTGACTCTGGGGGTGTGACTCTGGTGGTGTGACTCTGGGGGTGTGACTCTGGGGGTGTGACTCTGAGGGTGTGACTCTGGGATGTGTGACTCTGGTGGTGTGACTCTGGTGGTGTGACTCTGCGGGTGTGACTCTGGGGGTGTGACTCTGGTGGTGTGACTCTGACGGTGTGACTCTGGGGGTGTGACTCTGAGGGTGTGACTCTGGGGTGTGTGACTCTGGGGGTGTGACTCTGGGGTGTGTGACTCTGGGGGTGTGACTCTGGTGGTGTGACTCTGGGGGTGTGACTCTGGTGGTGTGACTCTGACGGTGTGACTCTGGGGTGTGTGACTCTGGGGGTGTGACTCTGAGGGTGTGACTCTGGGGTGTGTGACTCTGGGGGTGTGACTCTGGGGGTGTGACTCTGGGGGGTGTGACTCTGGGGGTGTGACTCTGGTGGTGTGACTCTGGGGGTGTGACTCTGGGGGTGTGACTCTGGGGGTGTGACTCTGGAGGTGTGACTCTGACGGTGTGACTCTGGGGTGTGTGACTCTGGGGGTGTGACTCTGGGGGTGTGACTCTGGGGTGTGTGACTCGGGGGGTGTGACTCTGGTGGTGTGACTCTGGGGTGTGTGACTCTGGGGGTGTGACTCTGGGGGTGTGACTCTGGGGGTGTGACTCTGGGGGTGTGACTCTGGGGGTGTGACTCTGGTGGTGTGACTCTGACGGTGTGACTCTGGGGTGTGTGACTCTGGGGGTGTGACTCTGAGGGTGTGACTCTGGGGTGTGTGACTCTGGGGGTGTGACTCTGGGGGTGTGACTCTGGGGGGTGTGACTCTGGGGGTGTGACTCTGGTGGTGTGACTCGGGGGTGTGACTCTGGGGGTGTGACTCTGGGGGTGTGACTCTGGTGGTGTGACTCTGACGGTGTGACTCTGGGGTGTGTGACTCTGGGGGTGTGACTCTGGGGGTGTGACTCTGGGGTGTGTGACTCGGGGGGTGTGACTCTGGTGGTGTGACTCTGGGGGTGTGACTCTGGGGGTGTGACTCTGGGGTGTGTGACTCTGGTGGTGTGACTCTGGGGTGTGTGACTCTGGGGGTGTGACTCTGGGGTGTGTGACTCTAGTGGTGTGACTCTGGGGTGTGTGACTCTGGGGTGTGTGACTCTGGGGTGTGTGACTCTGGGGTGTGTGACTCTGGGGGTGTGACTCTGACGGTGTGACTCTGGGGTGTGTGACTCTGAGGGTGTGACTCTGGGGGTGTGACTCTGGGTGTGTGACTCTGGGGGTGTGTAACTCTGGTGGTGTGACTCTGGGGGTGTGACTCTGGTGGTGTGACTCTGGGGGTGTGAGTCTGGGGGTGTGACTCTGGTGGTGTGACTCTGGGGGTGTGACTCTGGGGGTGTGACTCTGGGGTGTGTGACTCTGGTGGTGTGACTCTGGGGTGTGTGACTCTGGTGGTGTGACTCTGGGGTGTGTGACTGGTGGTGTGACTCTGGTGGTGTGACTCTGGGGTGTGTGACTCTGGTGGTGTGACTCTGGGGTGTGTGACTCTGGTGGTGTGACTCTGGGGGTGTGACTCTGGGGGTGTGACTCTGGGGGTGTGACTCTGGTGGTGTGACGCTGGGGGTGTGACTCTGGTGGTGTGACTCTGGAGGTGTGACTCTGGGGTTGTGACTCTGGGGGTGTGACTCTGGGGGTGTGACTTTGAGGGTGTGACTCTGGGGTGTGTGACTCTGGTGGTGTGACTCTAGGGGTGTGACTCTGGGGGTGTGACTGACGGTGTGACTCTGGGGTGTGTGACTCTGGGGGTGTGACTCTGGTGGTGTGACTCGGGGGTGTGACTCTGGGGGTGTGACTCTGGGGGTGTGACTCTGGTGGTGTGACTCTGACGGTGTGACTCTGGGGTGTGTGACTCTGGGGGTGTGACTCTGGGGGTGTGACTCTGGGGTGTGTGACTCGGGGGGTGTGACTCTGGTGGTGTGACTCTGGGGGTGTGACTCTGGGGGTGTGACTCTGGGGTGTGTGACTCTGGTGGTGTGACTCTGGGGTGTGTGACTCTGGGGGTGTGACTCTGGGGTGTGTGACTCTAGTGGTGTGACTCTGGGGTGTGTGACTCTGGGGTGTGTGACTCTGGGGTGTGTGACTCTGGGGTGTGTGACTCTGGGGGTGTGACTCTGACGGTGTGACTCTGGGGTGTGTGACTCTGAGGGTGTGACTCTGGGGGTGTGACTCTGGGTGTGTGACTCTGGGGGTGTGTAACTCTGGTGGTGTGATTCTGGGGGTGTGACTCTGGTGGTGTGACTCTGGGGGTGTGAGTCTGGGGGTGTGACTCTGGTGGTGTGACTCTGGGGGTGTGACTCTGGGGGTGTGACTCTGGGGTGTGTGACTCTGGTGGTGTGACTCTGGGGTGTGTGACTCTGGTGGTGTGACTCTGGGGTGTGTGACTGGTGGTGTGACTCTGGTGGTGTGACTCTGGGGTGTGTGACTCTGGTGGTGTGACTCTGGGGTGTGTGACTCTGGTGGTGTGACTCTGGGGGTGTGACTCTGGGGGTGTGACTCTGGGGGTGTGACTCTGGTGGTGTGACGCTGGGGGTGTGACTCTGGTGGTGTGACTCTGGAGGTGTGACTCTGGGGTTGTGACTCTGGGGGTGTGACTCTGGGGGTGTGACTTTGAGGGTGTGACTCTGGGGTGTGTGACTCTGGTGGTGTGACTCTAGGGGTGTGACTCTGGGGGTGTGACTGACGGTGTGACTCTGGGGTGTGTGACTCTGGGGGTGTGACTCTGGGGGTGTGACTCTGGGGGTGTGACTGACGGTGTGACTCTGGGGGGTGTGACTCTGGGGGTGTGACTCTGGGGGTGTGACTCTGACGGTGTGACTCTGGGGTGTGTGACTCTGGTGGTGTGACTCTGGGGGTGTGACTCTGGTGGTGTGACTCTGGTGGTGTGACTCTGGGGTGTGTAACTCTGGGGGTGTGACTCTGGGGGTGTGAGTCTGGGGGTGTGACTCTGGGGTGTGTGACTCTGGTGGTGTGACTCTGGGAGTGTGACTCTGGTGGTGTGACTCTGAGGGTGTGACTCTGGTGGTGTGACTCTGGTGGTGTGACTCTGGGGTGTGTAACTCTGGTGGTGTGACTCTGGGGGTGTGACTCTGGTGGTGTGACTCTAGGGGTGTGACTCTGGGGGTGTGACTCTGGGGGTGTGACTCTGGGGGTGTGACTCTGGTGGTGTGACTCTGGGGGTGTGACTCTGGGGGTGTGACTCTGAGGGTGTGACTCTGGGATGTGTGACTCTGGTGGTGTGACTCTGGTGGTGTGACTCTGCGGGTGTGACTCTGGGGGTGTGACTCTGGTGGTGTGACTCTGACGGTGTGACTCTGGGGGTGTGACTCTGAGGGTGTGACTCTGGGGTGTGTGACTCTGGGGGTGTGACTCTGGGGTGTGTGACTCTGGGGGTGTGACTCTGGTGGTGTGACTCTGGGGGTGTGACTCTGGTGGTGTGACTCTGACGGTGTGACTCTGGGGTGTGTGACTCTGGGGGTGTGACTCTGAGGGTGTGACTCTGGGGTGTGTGACTCTGGGGGTGTGACTCTGGGGGTGTGACTCTGGGGGGTGTGACTCTGGGGGTGTGACTCTGGTGGTGTGACTCGGGGGTGTGACTCTGGGGGTGTGACTCTGGGGGTGTGACTCTGGTGGTGTGACTCTGACGGTGTGACTCTGGGGTGTGTGACTCTGGGGGTGTGACTCTGGGGGTGTGACTCTGGGGTGTGTGACTCGGGGGGTGTGACTCTGGTGGTGTGACTCTGGGGGTGTGACTCTGGGGGTGTGACTCTGGGGTGTGTGACTCTGGTGGTGTGACTCTGGGGTGTGTGACTCTGGGGGTGTGACTCTGGGGTGTGTGACTCTAGTGGTGTGACTCTGGGGTGTGTGACTCTGGGGTGTGTGACTCTGGGGTGTGTGACTCTGGGGTGTGTGACTCTGGGGGTGTGACTCTGACGGTGTGACTCTGGGGTGTGTGACTCTGAGGGTGTGACTCTGGGGGTGTGACTCTGGGTGTGTGACTCTGGGGGTGTGTAACTCTGGTGGTGTGACTCTGGGGGCGTGACTCTGGTGGTGTGACTCTGGGGGTGTGAGTCTGGGGGTGTGACTCTGGTGGTGTGACTCTGGGGGTGTGACTCTGGGGGTGTGACTCTGGGGTGTGTGACTCTGGTGGTGTGACTCTGGGGTGTGTGACTCTGGTGGTGTGACTCTGGGGTGTGTGACTGGTGGTGTGACTCTGGTGGTGTGACTCTGGGGTGTGTGACTCTGGTGGTGTGACTCTGGGGGTGTGACTCTGGGGGTGTGACTCTGGGGGTGTGACTCTGGTGGTGTGACGCTGGGGGTGTGACTCTGGTGGTGTGACTCTGGAGGTGTGACTCTGGGGTTGTGACTCTGGGGGTGTGACTCTGGGGGTGTGACTTTGAGGGTGTGACTCTGGGGTGTGTGACTCTGGTGGTGTGACTCTGGGGGTGTGACTCTGGGGGTGTGACTGACGGTGTGACTCTGGGGTGTGTGACTCTGGGGGTGTGACTCTGGGGGTGTGACTCTGGGGGTGTGACTGACGGTGTGACTCTGGGGGGTGTGACTCTGGGGGTGTGACTCTGGGGGTGCGACTCTGGGGGTGTGAATTTGACGGTGTGACTCTGGGGTGTGTGACTCTGACGGTGTGACTCTGGGGTGTGTGACTCTGACAGTGTGACTCTGGTGGTGTGACTCTGAGGGTGTGACTCTGGGGGTGTGACTCTGGGGGTGTGACTCTGGGGGTGTGAGTCTGGGGGTGTGACTCTGGGGGTGTGACTCTGGTGGTGTGACTCTGGGGGTGTGACTCTGGTGGTGTGACTCTGGGGGTGTGACTCTGGGGGTGTGACTCTGGGGGTGTGACTCTGGGGGTGTGAGTCTGGGGGTGTGACTCTGGGGGTGTGAGTCTGGGGGTGTGACTCTGGGGATGTGACTCTGGGGTGTGTGACTCTGGGGGTGTGACTCTGGGGGTGTGACTCTGGGGGTGTGACTCTGGGGGTGTGAGTCTGGGGGTGTGACTCTGGTGGTGTGACTCTGGGGGTGTGACTCTGGTGGTGTGACTCTGGGGGTGTGACTCTGGTGGTGTGACACTGGGGGTGTGACTCTGGTGGTGTGACTCTGGTGGTGTGACTCTGGGGTATGTGACTCTGGTGGTGTGACTCTGGGGGTGTGACTCTGGTGGTGTGACTCTGGTGGTGTGACTCTGGGGGTGTGACTCTGGTGGTGTGACTCTGGGGGTGTGACTCTGGTGGTGTGACTCTGGTGGTGTGACTCTGGGGGTGTGACTCTGGTGGTGTGACTCTGGGGGTGTGACTCTGGTGGTGTGACTCTGGGGGTGTGACTCTGGGGTGTGTGACTCTGGTGGTGTGACTCTGGGGGTGTGACTCTGGTGGTGTGACTCTGGTGGTGTGACTCTGGGGTGTGTAACTCTGGTGGTGTGACTCTGGGGGTGTGACTCTGGTGGTGTGACTCTGGGGTATGGGACTCTGGTGGTGTGACTCTGGGGGTGTGACTCTGGTGGTGTGACTCTGGTGGTGTGACTCTGGGGGTGTGACTCTGGTGGTGTGACTCTGGGGGTGTGACTCTGGTGGTGTGACTCTAGGGGTGTGACTCTGGGGTGTGTGACTCTGGTGGTGTGACTCTGGGGGTGTGACTCTGGTGGTGTGACTCTGGTGGTGTGACTCTGGGGTGTGTAACTCTGGGGGTGTGACTCTGGGGGTGTGAGTCTGGGGGGTGTGACTCTGGGGTGTGTGACTCTGGTGGTGTGACTCTGGGGGTGTGACTCTGGTGGTGTGACTCTGAGGGTGTGACTCTGGTGGTGTGACTCTGGTGGTGTGACTCTGGGGTGTGTAACTCTGGTGGTGTGACTCTGGGGGTGTGACTCTGGTGGTGTGACTCTAGGGGTGTGACTCTGGGGGTGTGACTCTGGGGGTGTGACTCTGGGGGTGTGACTCTGGTGGTGTGACTCTGGGGGTGTGACTCTGGGGGTGTGACTCTGAGGGTGTGACTCTGGGATGTGTGACTCTGGTGGTGTGACTCTGGTGGTGTGACTCTGCGGGTGTGACTCTGGGGGTGTGACTCTGGTGGTGTGACTCTGACGGTGTGACTCTGGGGGTGTGACTCTGAGGGTGTGACTCTGGGGTGTGTGACTCTGGGGGTGTGACTCTGGGGTGTGTGACTCTGGGGGTGTGACTCTGGTGGTGTGACTCTGGGGGTGTGACTCTGGTGGTGTGACTCTGACGGTGTGACTCTGGGGTGTGTGACTCTGGGGGTGTGACTCTGAGGGTGTGACTCTGGGGTGTGTGACTCTGGGGGTGTGACTCTGGGGGTGTGACTCTGGGGGGTGTGACTCTGGGGGTGTGACTCTGGTGGTGTGACTCTGGGGGTGTGACTCTGGGGGTGTGACTCTGGGGGTGTGACTCTGGTGGTGTGACTCTGACGGTGTGACTCTGGGGTGTGTGACTCTGGGGGTGTGACTCTGGGGGTGTGACTCTGGGGTGTGTGACTCGGGGGGTGTGACTCTGGTGGTGTGACTCTGGGGTGTGTGACTCTGGGGGTGTGACTCTGGGGGTGTGACTCTGGGGGTGTGACTCTGGTGGTGTGACTCTGGGGGTGTGACTCTGGTGGTGTGACTCTGACGGTGTGACTCTGGGGTGTGTGACTCTGGGGGTGTGACTCTGAGGGTGTGACTCTGGGGTGTGTGACTCTGGGGGTGTGACTCTGGGGGTGTGACTCTGGGGGGTGTGACTCTGGGGGTGTGACTCTGGTGGTGTGACTCGGGGGTGTGACTCTGGGGGTGTGACTCTGGGGGTGTGACTCTGGTGGTGTGACTCTGACGGTGTGACTCTGGGGTGTGTGACTCTGGGGGTGTGACTCTGGGGGTGTGACTCTGGGGTGTGTGACTCGGGGGGTGTGACTCTGGTGGTGTGACTCTGGGGGTGTGACTCTGGGGGTGTGACTCTGGGGTGTGTGACTCTGGTGGTGTGACTCTGGGGTGTGTGACTCTGGGGGTGTGACTCTGGGGTGTGTGACTCTAGTGGTGTGACTCTGGGGTGTGTGACTCTGGGGTGTGTGACTCTGGGGTGTGTGACTCTGGGGTGTGTGACTCTGGGGTGTGTGACTCTGGGGGTGTGACTCTGACGGTGTGACTCTGGGGTGTGTGACTCTGAGGGTGTGACTCTGGGGGTGTGACTCTGGGTGTGTGACTCTGGGGGTGTGTAACTCTGGTGGTGTGACTCTGGGGGTGTGACTCTGGTGGTGTGACTCTGGGGGTGTGAGTCTGGGGGTGTGACTCTGGTGGTGTGACTCTGGGGGTGTGACTCTGGGGGTGTGACTCTGGGGTGTGTGACTCTGGTGGTGTGACTCTGGGGTGTGTGACTCTGGTGGTGTGACTCTGGGGTGTGTGACTGGTGGTGTGACTCTGGTGGTGTGACTCTGGGGTGTGTGACTCTGGTGGTGTGACTCTGGGGTGTGTGACTCTGGTGGTGTGACTCTGGGGGTGTGACTCTGGGGGTGTGACTCTGGGGGTGTGACTCTGGTGGTGTGACGCTGGGGGTGTGACTCTGGTGGTGTGACTCTGGAGGTGTGACTCTGGGGTTGTGACTCTGGGGGTGTGACTCTGGGGGTGTGACTTTGAGGGTGTGACTCTGGGGTGTGTGACTCTGGTGGTGTGACTCTAGGGGTGTGACTCTGGGGGTGTGACTGACGGTGTGACTCTGGGGTGTGTGACTCTGGGGGTGTGACTCTGGTGGTGTGACTCGGGGGTGTGACTCTGGGGGTGTGACTCTGGGGGTGTGACTCTGGTGGTGTGACTCTGACGGTGTGACTCTGGGGTGTGTGACTCTGGGGGTGTGACTCTGGGGGTGTGACTCTGGGGTGTGTGACTCGGGGGGTGTGACTCTGGTGGTGTGACTCTGGGGGTGTGACTCTGGGGGTGTGACTCTGGGGTGTGTGACTCTGGTGGTGTGACTCTGGGGTGTGTGACTCTGGGGGTGTGACTCTGGGGTGTGTGACTCTAGTGGTGTGACTCTGGGGTGTGTGACTCTGGGGTGTGTGACTCTGGGGTGTGTGACTCTGGGGTGTGTGACTCTGGGGGTGTGACTCTGACGGTGTGACTCTGGGGTGTGTGACTCTGAGGGTGTGACTCTGGGGGTGTGACTCTGGGTGTGTGACTCTGGGGGTGTGTAACTCTGGTGGTGTGACTCTGGGGGTGTGACTCTGGTGGTGTGACTCTGGGGGTGTGAGTCTGGGGGTGTGACTCTGGTGGTGTGACTCTGGGGGTGTGACTCTGGGGGTGTGACTCTGGGGTGTGTGACTCTGGTGGTGTGACTCTGGGGTGTGTGACTCTGGTGGTGTGACTCTGGGGTGTGTGACTGGTGGTGTGACTCTGGTGGTGTGACTCTGGGGTGTGTGACTCTGGTGGTGTGACTCTGGGGTGTGTGACTCTGGTGGTGTGACTCTGGGGGTGTGACTCTGGGGGTGTGACTCTGGGGGTGTGACTCTGGTGGTGTGACGCTGGGGGTGTGACTCTGGTGGTGTGACTCTGGAGGTGTGACTCTGGGGTTGTGACTCTGGGGGTGTGACTCTGGGGGTGTGACTTTGAGGGTGTGACTCTGGGGTGTGTGACTCTGGTGGTGTGACTCTAGGGGTGTGACTCTGGGGGTGTGACTGACGGTGTGACTCTGGGGTGTGTGACTCTGGGGGTGTGACTCTGGGGGTGTGACTCTGGGGGTGTGACTGACGGTGTGACTCTGGGGGGTGTGACTCTGGGGGTGTGACTCTGGGGGTGTGACTCTGACGGTGTGACTCTGGGGTGTGTGACTCTGGTGGTGTGACTCTGGGGGTGTGACTCTGGTGGTGTGACTCTGGTGGTGTGACTCTGGGGTGTGTAACTCTGGGGGTGTGACTCTGGGGGTGTGAGTCTGGGGGTGTGACTCTGGGGTGTGTGACTCTGGTGGTGTGACTCTGGGAGTGTGACTCTGGTGGTGTGACTCTGAGGGTGTGACTCTGGTGGTGTGACTCTGGTGGTGTGACTCTGGGGTGTGTAACTCTGGTGGTGTGACTCTGGGGGTGTGACTCTGGTGGTGTGACTCTAGGGGTGTGACTCTGGGGGTGTGACTCTGGGGGTGTGACTCTGGGGGTGTGACTCTGGTGGTGTGACTCTGGGGGTGTGACTCTGGGGGTGTGACTCTGAGGGTGTGACTCTGGGATGTGTGACTCTGGTGGTGTGACTCTGGTGGTGTGACTCTGCGGGTGTGACTCTGGGGGTGTGACTCTGGTGGTGTGACTCTGACGGTGTGACTCTGGGGGTGTGACTCTGAGGGTGTGACTCTGGGGTGTGTGACTCTGGGGGTGTGACTCTGGGGTGTGTGACTCTGGGGGTGTGACTCTGGTGGTGTGACTCTGGGGGTGTGACTCTGGTGGTGTGACTCTGACGGTGTGACTCTGGGGTGTGTGACTCTGGGGGTGTGACTCTGAGGGTGTGACTCTGGGGTGTGTGACTCTGGGGGTGTGACTCTGGGGGTGTGACTCTGGGGGGTGTGACTCTGGGGGTGTGACTCTGGTGGTGTGACTCGGGGGTGTGACTCTGGGGGTGTGACTCTGGGGGTGTGACTCTGGTGGTGTGACTCTGACGGTGTGACTCTGGGGTGTGTGACTCTGGGGGTGTGACTCTGGGGGTGTGACTCTGGGGTGTGTGACTCGGGGGGTGTGACTCTGGTGGTGTGACTCTGGGGGTGTGACTCTGGGGGTGTGACTCTGGGGTGTGTGACTCTGGTGGTGTGACTCTGGGGTGTGTGACTCTGGGGGTGTGACTCTGGGGTGTGTGACTCTAGTGGTGTGACTCTGGGGTGTGTGACTCTGGGGTGTGTGACTCTGGGGTGTGTGACTCTGGGGTGTGTGACTCTGGGGGTGTGACTCTGACGGTGTGACTCTGGGGTGTGTGACTCTGAGGGTGTGACTCTGGGGGTGTGACTCTGGGTGTGTGACTCTGGGGGTGTGTAACTCTGGTGGTGTGACTCTGGGGGCGTGACTCTGGTGGTGTGACTCTGGGGGTGTGAGTCTGGGGGTGTGACTCTGGTGGTGTGACTCTGGGGGTGTGACTCTGGGGGTGTGACTCTGGGGTGTGTGACTCTGGTGGTGTGACTCTGGGGTGTGTGACTCTGGTGGTGTGACTCTGGGGTGTGTGACTGGTGGTGTGACTCTGGTGGTGTGACTCTGGGGTGTGTGACTCTGGTGGTGTGACTCTGGGGGTGTGACTCTGGGGGTGTGACTCTGGGGGTGTGACTCTGGTGGTGTGACGCTGGGGGTGTGACTCTGGTGGTGTGACTCTGGAGGTGTGACTCTGGGGTTGTGACTCTGGGGGTGTGACTCTGGGGGTGTGACTTTGAGGGTGTGACTCTGGGGTGTGTGACTCTGGTGGTGTGACTCTGGGGGTGTGACTCTGGGGGTGTGACTGACGGTGTGACTCTGGGGTGTGTGACTCTGGGGGTGTGACTCTGGGGGTGTGACTCTGGGGGTGTGACTGACGGTGTGACTCTGGGGGGTGTGACTCTGGGGGTGTGACTCTGGGGGTGCGACTCTGGGGGATGTGAATTTGACGGTGTGACTCTGGGGTGTGTGACTGACGGTGTGACTCTGGGGTGTGTGACTCTGACAGTGTGACTCTGGTGGTGTGACTCTGAGGGTGTGACTCTGGGGGTGTGACTCTGGGGGTGTGACTCTGGGGGTGTGAGTCTGGGGGTGTGACTCTGGGGGTGTGACTCTGGTGGTGTGACTCTGGGGGTGTGACTCTGGTGGTGTGACTCTGGGGGTGTGACTCTGGGGGTGTGACTCTGGGGGTGTGACTCTGGGGGTGTGAGTCTGGTTGTGTGACTCTGGGGGTGTGACTCTGGGGGTGTGACTCTGGGGATGTGACTCTGGGGTGTGTGACTCTGGGGGTGTGACTCTGGGGGTGTGACTCTGGGGGTGTGACTCTGGGGGTGTGAGTCTGGGGGTGTGACTCTGGTGGTGTGACTCTGGGGGTGTGACTCTGGTGGTGTGACTCTGGGGGTGTGACTCTGGTGGTGTGACACTGGGGGTGTGACTCTGGTGGTGTGACTCTGGTGGTGTGACTCTGGGGTATGTGACTCTGGTGGTGTGACTCTGGGGGTGTGACTCTGGTGGTGTGACTCTGGTGGTGTGACTCTGGGGGTGTGACTCTGGTGGTGTGACTCTGGGGGTGTGACTCTGGTGGTGTGACTCTGGTGGTGTGACTCTGGGGGTGTGACTCTGGTGGTGTGACTCTGGGGGTGTGACTCTGGTGGTGTGACTCTGGGGGTGTGACTCTGGGGTGTGTGACTCTGGTGGTGTGACTCTGGGGGTGTGACTCTGGTGGTGTGACTCTGGTGGTGTGACTCTGGGGTGTGTAACTCTGGTGGTGTGACTCTGGGGGTGTGACTCTGGTGGTGTGACTCTGGGGTATGGGACTCTGGTGGTGTGACTCTGGGGGTGTGACTCTGGTGGTGTGACTCTGGTGGTGTGACTCTGGGGGTGTGACTCTGGTGGTGTGACTCTGGGGGTGTGACTCTGGTGGTGTGACTCTAGGGGTGTGACTCTGGGGTGTGTGACTCTGGTGGTGTGACTCTGGGGGTGTGACTCTGGTGGTGTGACTCTGGTGGTGTGACTCTGGGGTGTGTAACTCTGGGGGTGTGACTCTGGGGGTGTGAGTCTGGGGGGTGTGACTCTGGGGTGTGTGACTCTGGTGGTGTGACTCTGGGGGTGTGACTCTGGTGGTGTGACTCTGAGGGTGTGACTCTGGTGGTGTGACTCTGGTGGTGTGACTCTGGTGGTGTGACTCTGGGGTGTGTAACTCTGGTGGTGTGACTCTGGGGGTGTGACTCTGGTGGTGTGACTCTAGGGGTGTGACTCTGGGGGTGTGACTCTGGGGGTGTGACTCTGGGGGTGTGACTCTGGTGGTGTGACTCTGGGGGTGTGACTCTGGGGGTGTGACTCTGAGGGTGTGACTCTGGGATGTGTGACTCTGGTGGTGTGACTCTGGTGGTGTGACTCTGCGGGTGTGACTCTGGGGGTGTGACTCTGGTGGTGTGACTCTGACGGTGTGACTCTGGGGGTGTGACTCTGAGGGTGTGACTCTGGGGTGTGTGACTCTGGGGGTGTGACTCTGGGGTGTGTGACTCTGGGGGTGTGACTCTGGTGGTGTGACTCTGGGGGTGTGACTCTGGTGGTGTGACTCTGACGGTGTGACTCTGGGGTGTGTGACTCTGGGGGTGTGACTCTGAGGGTGTGACTCTGGGGTGTGTGACTCTGGGGGTGTGACTCTGGGGGTGTGACTCTGGGGGGTGTGACTCTGGGGGTGTGACTCTGGTGGTGTGACTCTGGGGGTGTGACTCTGGGGGTGTGACTCTGGGGGTGTGACTCTGGTGGTGTGACTCTGACGGTGTGACTCTGGGGTGTGTGACTCTGGGGGTGTGACTCTGGGGGTGTGACTCTGGGGTGTGTGACTCGGGGGGTGTGACTCTGGTGGTGTGACTCTGGGGTGTGTGACTCTGGGGGTGTGACTCTGGGGGTGTGACTCTGGGGGTGTGACTCTGGTGGTGTGACTCTGGGGGTGTGACTCTGGTGGTGTGACTCTGACGGTGTGACTCTGGGGTGTGTGACTCTGGGGGTGTGACTCTGAGGGTGTGACTCTGGGGTGTGTGACTCTGGGGGTGTGACTCTGGGGGTGTGACTCTGGGGGGTGTGACTCTGGGGGTGTGACTCTGGTGGTGTGACTCGGGGGTGTGACTCTGGGGGTGTGACTCTGGGGGTGTGACTCTGGTGGTGTGACTCTGACGGTGTGACTCTGGGGTGTGTGACTCTGGGGGTGTGACTCTGGGGGTGTGACTCTGGGGTGTGTGACTCGGGGGGTGTGACTCTGGTGGTGTGACTCTGGGGGTGTGACTCTGGGGGTGTGACTCTGGGGTGTGTGACTCTGGTGGTGTGACTCTGGGGTGTGTGACTCTGGGGGTGTGACTCTGGGGTGTGTGACTCTAGTGGTGTGACTCTGGGGTGTGTGACTCTGGGGTGTGTGACTCTGGGGTGTGTGACTCTGGGGTGTGTGACTCTGGGGGTGTGACTCTGACGGTGTGACTCTGGGGTGTGTGACTCTGAGGGTGTGACTCTGGGGGTGTGACTCTGGGTGTGTGACTCTGGGGGTGTGTAACTCTGGTGGTGTGACTCTGGGGGTGTGACTCTGGTGGTGTGACTCTGGGGGTGTGAGTCTGGGGGTGTGACTCTGGTGGTGTGACTCTGGGGGTGTGACTCTGGGGGTGTGACTCTGGGGTGTGTGACTCTGGTGGTGTGACTCTGGGGTGTGTGACTCTGGTGGTGTGACTCTGGGGTGTGTGACTGGTGGTGTGACTCTGGTGGTGTGACTCTGGGGTGTGTGACTCTGGTGGTGTGACTCTGGGGTGTGTGACTCTGGTGGTGTGACTCTGGGGGTGTGACTCTGGGGGTGTGACTCTGGGGGTGTGACTCTGGTGGTGTGACGCTGGGGGTGTGACTCTGGTGGTGTGACTCTGGAGGTGTGACTCTGGGGTTGTGACTCTGGGGGTGTGACTCTGGGGGTGTGACTTTGAGGGTGTGACTCTGGGGTGTGTGACTCTGGTGGTGTGACTCTAGGGGTGTGACTCTGGGGGTGTGACTGACGGTGTGACTCTGGGGTGTGTGACTCTGGGGGTGTGACTCTGGGGGTGTGACTCTGGGGGTGTGACTGACGGTGTGACTCTGGGGGGTGTGACTCTGGGGGTGTGACTCTGGGGGTGTGACTCTGACGGTGTGACTCTGGGGTGTGTGACTCTGGGGGTGTGACTCTGGGGGTGTGACTCTGGGGGTTTGACTCTGACGGTGTGACTCTGGCGTGTGTGACTCTGGGGTGTGTGACTCTGGGGGTGTGACTCTGGGGGTTTGACTCTGACGGTGTGACTCTGGGGTGTGTGACTCTGGGGGTGTGACTCTGGGGGTGTTACTCTGGGGGTGTGACTCTGGGGGTTTGACTCTGACGGTGTGACTCTGGCGTGTGTGACTCTGACGGTGTGACTCTGGGGGTGTGACTCTGAATTTTGACGCAATGGTCAAATGTCAAAATCTAATTGCATTAAGTGTGAGGACAGGTTGTTAGAGAATAATCTATATAAATAAAAATATAAATGTTCGTTAGTTCAAAGTCGCTAATCTCCGAAAGTTCTTCACCGATTGCTTTGAAATTTTGACACAACGTTCCATTGATATCCAAGCAGGTTTTTATATACATTCTATATTGATGTCATGTCTGTGACGGAAATAAAATGTTATTTTTTTTGAAAACCTGTGTTTTTCATATGTTTTTATCATGTGAGAGAAATCTTCGAAATCTCTTTACCGATTGCTTTGAAATTTTGACACGACGTTGCATTCGAATTGGCCCGTGTTTCTATACACCTACTATATACATGCCTCACCTGTGACAAGAAAAAACATGTTTTTTTTTTAAACAATGCCATCTGTTGGACGTAAGAGCAACACACGCTGTAATCTCCCAAAGTTCTTCACCAATTGCTTTGAAATTCTGACACAACGTTCCATTCAAATATGCGCATGTTTTTAAATATCTATTATATAGATGCCACACTTGTGACAGGTAAAAAAATTAAAAAAAAACCCAGCGCCATCTGTTGCATGTAATAGCAACACACACTCACACGCTATACTGAATATGTTACGAATTGCGTTTCAATGTTTTAAATTCATTGACAAATTAAACTTTCATACATTTTTATTTATTTTCATTTCCCTCTAATTATTTAGTGTGACATTGCGTTGGAACTGAACTGTGTTGTATACCATACCGTTCATTTCGTAAGTATAAGTATAGATGCCACACCTGTGACAGGTAAAACATGATTTTTTTTTAAAACAGCGCCATCTGTTGCACATACGAGCAACTTACGCTATAATAAATATGTTTTGATTCCATTTCAGTGTTTCCGATTTCATTGATAAATAGAATTATCATTGATTTTTGTTTTGATTTAATTATTTTGTGTGACATTGCGTTGGAATTGAACTTTGTTGTTTACCATACCGTTCATTTCGAGAATATGTTTTTTTTTTTTTCATTTCGTTTTTTAATTGTATTTCTAATATATCAGTGATGGGAACATCAGATCATTTGATGTTCCCAATTTTCTGATCGGAACATCAGATCATTTGGGAATGCATCGAACGATGGAGTGGGGGTTGGTGGGGAGGACGAGGGGACAAGGGAGGGGGGTAATGGTGGGGAGGACGAGGGGACATGGAAGGGAGGAATGTTGGGGAGGACTGAGAGACAGGGGAAGGTTGCTGCCGCTCAGCAACGCACATACGTTGCTGAGCGGCAGCATCGCGTGGACGAGTACAGCTAGTTAGGAATAAAATAACTTTAAACATTAGAAATTAACTTTAATTAATAATTAATTATAGCATAATTTATATTAATGTTATTTGAAGAATTTATTTATATATTATAAATAAATTAATTATAAAAATGCATATTTTGCTATGAGGAAAATTTTTAGAAAGAAAAATGTTTATAGTTGCCCAAAAGAATTAATTTTAGTGATTCCCTTCAGGGAGGATCGAACCCCCGGCCTGTGGTTCACCAGACGAGCACTGAAGCCACTGAGCCATGGAGGCCACAGTATTTTATTGTCTCACTTATTCTTTTTTTTTTGTTTACTTCAAACTTTCTTTTACTTTCTCTTTTACTCGGTTTTGCTCTTTCATTATTGTTTGTCTTTTTTTTACGTGGTTGTGTTTGAGGGGGTTAAGTTACAGCTCTTTGGTCCCGCCTCTCAAGCGGGCGGCTGTTGTAGGCCTACAGGTACTCTCCACCAATATTATATATATATATATATATATATATATATATATATATATATATATATATATATCTATATATATATATATATCTATATATATATATATATATATATATATATATATATATATATATATATATATATATATATTATATTAAAAAAAATTCTTATGCTCGTACAAGTTCTGATAAATTGTGACGGTTGAGAAGGGTCTGTGGGACGGGTCTGTGGGACGGATCAGTGGGACGGGTCAGTGGGGACGGGTCTGTGGGACGGGTCTGTGTGAAGGGTCTGTAGGACGGGTCTGTGGGACGGGTCTGTGGGACGGGTCTGTGGGAAGGGTCTGTGGGACGGGTCTGTGGGAAGGGTCTGTGGGACGGGTCTGTGGGACGGGTCTGTGGGAAGGGTCTGTGGGAAGGGTCTGTGGGACGGGTCTGTGTGAAGGGTCTGTGGGACGGGTCTGTGGGACGGGTCTGTGGGAAGGGTCTGTGGGACGGGTCTGTGGGACGGATCAGGGGGACGGGTCCGTGGGACGGCTCTGTGTGAAGGGTCTGTGGGACGGGTCTGTGGGACGGGTCTGTGTGAAGGGTCTGTGGGACGGGTCTGTGGGACGGGTCTGTGGGAAGGGTCTGTGGGAAGGGTCTGTGGGACGGGTCTGTGGGACGGGTCTGTGGGAAGGGTCTGTGGGACGGGTCTGTGGGAAGGGTCTGTGGGACGGGTCCGTGGGACGGATCAGTGGGACGGGTGCTGTGGGACGGGTCAGAGGGACGGGTCTGTGGGGCGGGTCTGTGGGACGGGTCTGTGGGACGGGTCTATGGGACGGGTCTGTGGGACGGGTCTGTGGGACGGGTCTGTGGGAAGGGTCTGTGGGACGGGTCTGTGGGAAGGGTCTGTGGGACGGGTCTGTGGGACGGATCAGTGGGACGGGTCAGTGGGGACGGGTCTGTGGGACGGGTCTGTGTGAAGGGTCTGTAGGACGGGTCTGTGGGACGGGTCTGTGGGACGGGTCTGTGGGAAGGGTCTGTGGGACGGGTCTGTGGGAAGGGTCTGTGGGACGGGTCTGTGGGACGGGTCTGTGGGAAGGGTCTGTGGGAAGGGTCTGTGGGACGGGTCTGTGTGAAGGGTCTGTGGGACGGGTCTGTGGGACGGGTCTGTGGGAAGGGTCTGTGGGACGGGTCTGTGGGACGGATCAGGGGGACGGGTCCGTGGGACGGCTCTGTGTGAAGGGTCTGTGGGACGGGTCTGTGGGACGGGTCTGTGTGAAGGGTCTGTGGGACGGGTCTGTGGGACGGGTCTGTGGGAAGGGTCTGTGGGAAGGGTCTGTGGGACGGGTCTGTGGGACGGGTCTGTGGGAAGGGTCTGTGGGACGGGTCTGTGGGAAGGGTCTGTGGGACGGGTCCGTGGGACGGATCAGTGGGACGGGTGCTGTGGGACGGGTCAGAGGGACGGGTCTGTGGGGCGGGTCTGTGGGACGGGTCTGTGGGA
>NC_091189.1:31757567-31888039 GCF_040958095.1 Procambarus clarkii | reverse complement strand
TCTCTCTCCCTCCCTCCCTCTCTCTCTCTCTCTCTCTCTCTCTCTCTCTCTCTCTCTCTCTCTCTCTCTCTCTCTCTCTCTCTCTCTCTCTCTCTCTCTCTCTCTCTCTCTCTCTCCCTCCCTCCCTCTCTCTCTCTCTCTCTCTCTCTCTCTCTCTCTCTCTCTCTCTCTCTCTCTCTCTCTCTCTCTCTCTCTCTCTCTCTCTCCCTCTCTCTCTCTCTCTCTCTCTCTCTCTCTCTCTCTCTCTCTCTCTCTCTCTCTCTCTCTCTCTCTCTCTCCTCTCTCTCTCTCTCTCTCTCTCTCTCTCTCTCTCTCTCTCTCTCTCTCGTCTCTGTCTCTGTCTCTGTCTCTGTCTCTGTCTCTGTCTCTCTCTCTCTCTCTCTCTCTCTCTCTCTCTCTCTCTCTCTGTCTCTGTCTCTCTCTCTCTCTCTCTATGTCTCTCTCTCTCTCTCTCTCTCTCTCTCTCTCTCTCTCTCTCTCTCTCTCTCTCTCTCTCTCTCTCTCTCTCTCTCTCTCTCTCTCTCTCTCTCTCTCCCTCCCTCTCTCTCTCTCTCTCTCTCTCTCTCTCTCTCTCTCTCTCTCTCTCTCTCTCTCTCGTCTCTGTCTCTGTCTCTGTCTCTGTCTCTGTCTCTCTCTCTCTCTCTCTCTCTCTCTCTCTCTCTCTCTCTCTCTCTCTCTCTCTCTCTCTCTCTCTGTCTCTGTCTCTCTGTCTCTGTCTCTATGTCTCTCTCTGTCTCTCTCTATGTCTCTCTCTGTCTCTGTCTCTGTCTCTGTCTGTCTCTCTATGTCTCTCTCTGTCTCTGTCTCTGTCTCTCTCTCTCTCTCTCTCTCTCTCTCTCTCTCTCTCTCTCTCTCTCTCTCTCTCTCTCTCTCTCTCTCTCTCTCTCTCTCTCTCTCTCTCTCTCTCTCTCTCTCTCTCTCTCTCTCTCTCTCTCTATGTCTCTCTCTGTCTCTGTCTCTGTCTCTCTCTCTCTCTCTCTCTCTCTCTCTCTCTCTCTCTCTCTCTCTCTCTCTCTCTCTCTCTCTCTCTCTCTCTCTCTCTCTCTCTCTATGTCTCTCTCTGTCTCTGTCTCTGTCTCTCTCTCTCTCTCTTTTATCCGTGTCTCTGGTTATGGTGTAGTAGCAGTACCTTAAGGCAACATTTAACCCTAAGCTTGTCATGTTGGTATCACCAGTGATCTTGCCACCTGCAGTGATGATGCACAGTGTTATGGTGTGGCTGTCTCTCATGCTGCTACTCTCTCCCATCTGTCCTGCCTTCTCAAGAGAGAGAGAGAGAGAGAGACAGAGAGAGGAGTGAGGAGAGAGAGAGAGAGAGTGAGAGACAGACAGACAAAGAAGACAGACGTTCACACCCAGGGAAGCACCTGAATCAACATCAATAATTCCGCTTCACCAGGTGACCAAGACGTTTGTCTGATGGACCGGCGAAGGCAGGTGTTGGGGGGGGGGAACAAGGGGGAGATCATGGGTTATACCAGTATAATGTTGGGCCTGGGGTTATACCAGTATAATGTTGGGTCTGGGGTTATACCAGTATAGTGTTGGGTCTGGGGTTATACCAGTATAATGTTGGGTCTGGGGTTATACCAGTATAATGTTGGGTCTGGGGTTATACCAGTATAATGTTGGGTCTGGGGTTATACCAGTATAGTGTTGGGTCTGGGGTTATACCAGTATAATGTTGGGTCTGGGGTTATACCAGTATAATGTTGGGTCTGGGGTTATACCAGTATAATGTTGGGTCTGGGGTTATACCAGTATAATGTTGGGCCTGGGGTTATACCAGTATAATGTTGGGTCTGGGGTTATACCAGTATAATGTTGGGTCTGGGGTTATACCAGTATAATGTTGGGCCTGGGGTTATACCAGTATAATGTTGGGTCTGGGGTTATACCAGTATAATGTTGGGCCTGGGGTTATACCAGTATAATGTTGGGCCTGGGGTTATACCAGTATAGTGTTGGGTCTGGGGTTATACCAGTATAATGTTGGGCCTGGGGTTATACCAGTATAATGTTGGGCCTGGGGTTATACCAGTATAATGTTGGGTCTGGGGTTATACCAGTATAATGTTGGGTCTGGGGTTATACCAGTATAATGTTGGGTCTGGGGTTATACCAGTATAGTGTTGGGTCTGGGGTTATACCAGTATAATGTTGGGTCTGGGGTTATACCAGTATAATGTTGGGTCTGGGGTTATACCAGTATAATGTTGGGTCTGGGGTTATACCAGTATAATGTTGGGTTTGGGGTTATACCAGTATAATGTTGGGTCTGGGGTTATACCAGTATAGTGTTGGGTCTGGGGTTATACCAGTATAATGTTGGGCCTGGGGTTATACCAGTATAATGTTGGGCCTGGGGTTATACCAGTATAATGTTGGGTCTGGGGTTATACCAGTATAATGTTGGGCCTGGGGTTATACCAGTATAATGTTGGGCCTGGGGTTATACCAGTATAATGTTGGGCCTGGGGTTATACCAGTATAATGTTGGGTCTGGGGTTATACCAGTATAATGTTGGGCCTGGGGTTATACCAGTATAATGTTGGGACTGGGGTTATACCAGTATAATGTTGGGCCTGGAGTTATACCAGTATAATGTTGGGTCTGGGGTTATACCAGTATAATGTTGGGCCTGGGGTTAAACCAGTATAATGTTGGGCCTGGGGTTATACCAGTATAATGTTGGGTCTGGGGTTATACCAGTATAATGTTGGGCCTGGGGTTATACCAGTATAATGTTGGGTCTGGGGTTATACCAGTATAATGTTGGGCCTGGGGTTATACCAGTATAATGTTGGGTCTGGGGTTATACCAGTATAATGTTGGGCCTGGGGTTATACCAGTATAATGTTGGGCCTGGGGTTATACCAGTATAATGTTGGGGTTATACCAGTATAATGTTGGGCCTGGGGTTATACCAGTATAATGTTGGGCCTGGGGTTATACCAGTATAATGTTGGGCCTGGGGTTATACCAGTATAATGTTTGGCCTGGGGTTATACCAGTATAATGTTGGGTCTTCGGTTATACCAGTATAATGTTGGGTCTGGGGTTATACCAGTATAGTGTTGGGTCTGGGGTTATACCAGTATAATGTTGGGCCTGGGGTTATACCAGTATAATGTTGGGCCTGGGGTTATACCAGTATAATGTTGGGTCTGGGGTTATACCAGTATAATGTTGGGTCTGGGGTTATACCAGTATAATGTTGGGTCTTCGGTTATACCAGTATAGTGTTGGGTCTGGGGTTATACCAGTATAATGTTGGGTCTGGTGTTATACCAGTATAGTGTTGGGTCTGGGGTTATACCAGTATAATATTGGGTCTGGGGTTATACCAGTATAATGTTTGGTCTGGGGTTATACTAGTATAATGTTGGGTCTGGGGTTATACCAGTATAATGTTGGGTCTGGGGTTATACCAGTATTGTAACACCCATGATCTCCCCCCCCCCTTAGAGTTCACACCCAGGGAAGCCTTCTCCAAAAGGTCAGCCCAGATGACCTCCGGTTTATCTTGTTTATTGATTAAAAATTCCTGGGTTAGTCTTAGTCAGCATAGTTTCAAGTATGTAATATTTCATGCAAGGAAATTAGACTCAAGATTCTTATGTGTAAACATCCCTGGATCTCCCCCTTTTGGCCAGGTCAGAGGTCAGTCACATGTAATTAATAACTCCTCTCTTGAAGAGTGTATGGTGAATGTCAAACAAGTTTTTTGAAATATTTCTTGAGTGTTTGTACACTTTTGGTGGGTAGCAACAGCAGATCTCCCCCTCCCCCCTGTGGGGGGTTGTATATAGAGGGCCTGTAGGAACATAGGAGGGCAGAGAGTGCGGTACACCGGGATCGAGAGCGGGGCTGTGAAGAACATCTCAGCCCGGGAGAGACAGATAGCTTAAGGTAATGTGTGTGATCTCTGAGTTTTTGTTCCTAGTCCAAATTTCTTAACTTTTTGCCAGTGTTAGAGTAGCATTTATAAGTGGTGATTGACATAATTTGGTCTCAATAAACTCGTTAAATTTCCCGTCTGTGTCAATTGTTGAATCCTCTTAGCCTTTTGGATATAGTGGCTGACAACCGTTTACATAATTAATGACAGTCATAGAAAGTACTCTCCTAGTCAAGCAATGTTTCTTGCCTCGTTGCTTGATATAGTTCAATGGTCAAAGGCAGATGGTGGCAGCGTATTTAATCCTTGTGTTAGCATTTCCTTATTGGCAGTGTACCTTGGGTTCCGGTGTAACCATCATATGTCAGCTCATAACAGTGTTATCAAGTGCAACCGATGAGGAAGTGTTACTCAGGATAGTTTAGTGTTCCATTATAGTGGTACATTTTAGGGTGGTGTTACAATAGAGTGGTGTTACAGTATAATGTTGGGTCTGGGGTTATACCAGTATAGTGTTGGGTCTGGGGTTATACCAGTATAATGTTGGGTCTGGGGTTATACCAGTATAATGTTGGGTCTGGGATTATACCAGTATAATGTTGGGTCTTCGGTTATACCAGTATAATGTTGGGTCTGGGGTTATACCAGTATAGTGTTGGGTCTGGGGTTATACCAGTATAATGTTGGGTCTGGGGTTATACCAGTATAATGTTGGGCCTGGGGTTATACCAGTATAATGTTGGGTCTGGGGTTATACCAGTATAATGTTGGGTCTGGGGTTATACCAGTATAATGTGGGGTCTTCGGTTATACCAGTATAATGTTGGGTCTGGGGTTATACCAGTAAAATGTTGGGTCTGGTGTTATACCAGTATAGTGTTGGGTCTGGGGTTATACCAGTATAATGTTGGGTCTGGGGTTATACCAGTATAATGTTGGGTCTGGGGTTATACCAGTATAATGTTGGGTCTGGGGTTATACCAGTATAATGTTGGGTCTGGGGTTATACCAGTATAATGTTGGGTCTGGGGTTATACCAGTATAATGTTGGGTCTGGGGTTATACCAGTATAGTGTTGGGTCTGGGGTTATACCAGTATAATGTTGGGTCTGGGGTTATACCAGTATAATGTTGGGTCTTCGGTTATACCAGTATAATGTTGGGTCTGGGGTTATACCAGTATAATGTTGGGTCTGGGGTTATACCAGTATAGTGTTGGGTCTGGGGTTATACCAGTATAGTGTTGGGCCTGGGGTTATACCAGTATAATGTTGGGCCTGGGGTTATACCAGTATAATGTTGGGTCTGGGGTTATACCAGTATAATGTTGGGCCTGGGGTTATACCAGTATAATGTTGGGCCTGGGGTTATACCAGTATAATGTTGGGCCTGGGGTTATACCAGTATAATGTTGGGTCTGGGGTTATACCAGTATAATGTTGGGCCTGGGGTTATACCAGTATAATGTTGGGCCTGGGGTTATACCAGTATAATGTTGGGCCTGGAGTTATACCAGTATAATGTTGGGTCTGGGGTTATACCAGTATAATGTTGGGCCTGGGGTTATACCAGTATAATGTTGGGCCTGGGGTTATACCAGTATAATGTTGGGTCTGGGGTTATACCAGTATAATGTTGGGCCTGGGGTTATACCAGTATAATGTTGGGTCTGGGGTTATACCAGTATAATGTTGGGCCTGGGGTTATACCAGTATAATGTTGGGTCTGGGGTTATACCAGTATAATGTTGGGCCTGGGGTTATACCAGTATAATGTTGGGCCTGGGGTTATACCAGTATAATGTTGGGGTTATACCAGTATAATGTTGAGCCTGGGGTTATACCAGTATAATGTTGGGCCTGGGGTTATACCAGTATAATGTTGGGCCTGGGGTTATACCAGTATAATGTTAGGCCTGGGGTTATACCAGTATAATGTTGGGTCTTCGGTTATACCAGTATAATGTTGGGTCTGGGGTTATACCAGTATAGTCTTGGGTCTGGGGTTATACCAGTATAATGTTGGGTCTGGGGTTATACCAGTATAATGTTAGGCCTGGGGTTATACCAGTATAATGTTGGGTCTGGGGTTATACCAGTATAATGTTGGGTCTGGGGTTATACCAGTATAATGTTGGGTCTTCGGTTATACCAGTATAATGTTGGGTCTGGGGTTATACCAGTATAATGTTGGGTCTGGTGTTATACCAGTATAGTGTTGGGTCTGGGGTTATACCAGTATAATGTTGGGTCTGGGGTTATACCAGTATAATGTTGGGTCTGGGGTTATACCAGTATAATGTTGGGTCTGGGGTTATACCAGTATAATGTTGGGTCTGGGGTTATACCAGTATAGTGTTGGGTCTGGGGTTATACCAGTATAATGTTGGGTCTGGGGTTATACCAGTATAATGTTGGGTCTGGGGTTATACCAGTATAATGTTGGGTCTGGGGTTATACCAGTATAATGTTGGGTCTTCGGTTATACCAGTATAATGTTGGGTCTGGGGTTATACCAGTATAGTGTTGGGTCTGGGGTTATACCATTATAATGTTGGGTCTGGGGTTATACCAGTATAATGTTGGGCCTGGGGTTATACCAGTATAATGTTGGGTCTGGGGTTATACCAGTATAATGTTGAGTCTGGGGTTATACCAGTATAATGTGGGGTCTTCGGTTATACCAGTATAATGTTGGGTCTGGGGTTATACCAGTAAAATATTGGGTCTGGTGTTATACCAGTACAGTGTTGGGTCTGGGGTTATACCAGTATAATGTTGGGTCTGGGGTTATACCAGTATAATGTTGGGTCTGGGGTTATACCAGTATAATGTTGGGTCTGGGGTTATACCAGTATAATGTTGGGTCTGGGGTTATACCAGTATAATGTTGGGTCTGGGGTTATACCAGTATAGTGTTGGGTCTGGGGTTATACCAGTATAATGTTGGGTCTGGGGTTATACCAGTATAATGTTGGGTCTGGGGTTATACCAGTATAATGTTGGGTCTGGGGTTATACCAGTATAATGTTGGGTCTGGGGTTATACCAGTATAATGTTGGGCCTGGGGTTATACCAGTATAATGTTGGGCCTGGGGTTATACCAGTATAATGTTGGGCCTGGGGTTATACCAGTATAATGTTGGGTCTGGGGTTATACCAGTATAATGTAGGGCCTGGGGTTATACCAGTATAATGTTGGGCCTGGGGTTATACCAGTATAATGTTGGGCCTGGGGTTTTACCACTATAATGTTGGGCCTGGGATTATACCAGTATAATGTTGGGCCTGGGGTTATACCAGTATAATGTTGGGCCTGGGGTTATACCAGTATATTGTTGGGTCTGGGGTTATACCACTATAATGTTGGGTCTGGGGTTATACCAGTATAATGTTGGGCCTGGGGTTATACCAGTATAATGTTGGGCCTGGGGTTATACCAGTATAATGTTGGGTCTGGGGTTATACCAGTATAATGTTGGGCCTGGGGTTATACCAGTATAATGTTGGGCCTGGGGTTATACCAGTATAATGTTGGGCCTGGGGTTATACCACTATAATGTTGGGCCTGGGATTATACCAGTATAATGTTGGGCCTGGGGTTATACCAGTATAATGTTGGGCCTGGGGTTATACCAGTATATTGTTGGGTCTGGGGTTATACCACTATAATGTTGGGTCTGGGGTTATACCAGTATAATGTTGGGTCTGGGGTTATACCAGTATAATGTTGGGCCTGGGGTTATACCAGTATAATGTTGGGTCTGGGGTTATACCAGTATAATGTTGGGCCTGGGGTTATACCAGTATATTGTTGGGTCTGGGGTTATACCACTATAATGTTGGGTCTGGGGTTATACAAATATAATGTTGGGCTTCAAGCTTGGAGCCTGTGGAGCCCGGTGGTATAATACTACAGTCACCATTTGAGCGCTTCGATCATGTCACAATACATCTTCGTTTACTTTCAGTGTTGGTGGTTAAGGATTGAGACTCCTCGTGTAACCGAGCCTTACTAACCAGTCTATTTTCCTCTATTATGTGTGTGTGTGTGTGTGTGTGGGTGTGTGTGTGTGTGTGTGTGTGTGTGTGTGTGTGTGTGTGTGTATGTGTGTGTGTGTGTGTGTGTGTGTGTGTGTGTGTGTGTGTGTGTGTGTGTGTGTGTGAGTGTGTGTGTGTGTACTCACCTAGTTGTACTCACCTTGTTGTGTTTGCGGGGGTTGAGCTTTGGCTCTTTGGTCCCGCCTCTCAACTGTCAATTAACTGATGTACAGGTTCCTGAGCCTATTGGGCTCTATCATATCTACACTTGAAACTGTGTATGGAGTCAGCCTCCACCACATTACTTCCTAATGCATTCCATTTGTCAACCACTCTGACACTAAAAAAGTTCTTTCTAATATCTCTGTGGTTCATTTGGGCACTCACTTTCCACCTGTATCCCCTTGTGCGTGTTCCCCTTGTGTTAAATAGACTGTCTTTATCTACCCTATCAATTCCCTTCAGAATCTTGAATGTGGTGATCATGTCCCCCCTAACTCTTCTGTCTTCCAGCGAAGTGAGGTTTAATTCCCGTAGTCTCTCCTCGTAGCTCATACCTCTCAGCTCGGGTACTAGTCTGGTGGCAAACCTTTGAACCATTTCCATTGATTGTTTTGATTGTTGCCGCCGAAGGCGGCTAGTTTATTGTGCACCCCATACTCATCCTGTGAGCGGTAGCGCAAAAAGCATTACAGAGGGCACAAAAGGTCTTTATCAGACCTCATCTTAGATTATTACATAAACAATTTCATCTATCCTTCACACCTTATAGATTCAATGTCAGCTAGTTACAGAGAAAGTGCTATTACAAGAGCTACATATTTACAGTAAGTCATCATACATTAATGGTAGGTCTTATCGCTAATACATAATAGTTTGACCAATGGGGATATTACAGAGTCATAGGGGAGCTTCTGTTTATTATTAGTCCTCACAATACACTACTTGTTTCTGAATCTCGTATGTCGTTCATCTACTGGAAGCAAAATATGGGTACAGTGCAAGGATTTCAGGTAATTTATCCATGGTAATAAGATAGGTTACCATATCATACAGAGTGAGCTTAGATTTATCTCTAAAGGGCTCAATTTTACAACAATCCAAGATATAGTGTTCGAGTGTGTGTCCCTGCCTATGTCCACACACTTTACACTTTACTTCATCTATATCCCTATACAAGCCGAACTGCCAGAGATACCTGTAGCCAAGTCTTATACGAGCTGTGACAACATCTGTTAGTCTACTGACTTTGTTACTTGCCCCATACACATGTTTTACTTCACACATTTCATTGTGATGAACACTGAACCTGCTAGTTCCAGTTTGCACTGTTCTACTTTCTTCAAATCCATCCAGGAGTTCTCGTCTATGACACTTTTAAGGGACCTATTTGATAACTCAAGATTCCATTCAATACTGTCTCTATTTACTGCAGCCTTAGCAAGGGCGTCAACTTTGTCATGTTCCTGCATGCCAATGTGAGAAGGAATCCACAACATTTTTATATTTACCCTCTTGCTAAGTATTCTTACATATCTACGTCTAGCTTCCAAGACAAGCACGTTATTACTTGATTGCAAACTGTTTATTGCTCGTAGTGAGGAAAGGGAGTCAGAAATAATTAAGCTGTCTACTTCAGTGTTGTCAATAATTTCGAATGCTACCAGTGTTGCTACCAACTCGGCTTGCATTGTGGACGCCCAGTTACTAATTCGGATATTTCTTTGAATTGTGCTGCCATCGGGCTGATGAGCAATAACAGCACTTCCTGCCCTCCCTGTAGCTGTATTGAGTGATCCGTCAGTGCATATGGTCTGTGCTATGTTGTTTTCAGCTTGTATATTGTGAATGTGTTCTATGGTGCTTAATTTAGCAGCAAGCTGAGCATGAGGGTTGTTAGTGATTAGTTTCTTGGTGGGGTATGCAGGGGTCAGGATGTCAAAAGGTACTATCTGCCAGGGTGGAAGGAAGTGCTGTACTCTTTCATCTGTATATACATCGTGCAGTCCCATCATTTTAATATGAGTGGCTGTTCTTTGAATCCATTTAGACTCGTTAGTTCCATTTCGTATGTGTTCTAACAGTGCAACTGACACAATGTTGTTTTTGTTATCACGCAGCAGCTTTAGTCCCATCATAAGATTAATTTCAAATATTCTATCTCTAATGCTAAGTATATTTAATTCTTTCCGCATGTTGAGAACTTTGGTAGTTATAGGACAGCCAAGTATAATTCTGAGTGCTTCATTTTGCATTTTTTCCAGGTTGTCAATACTTTTGCCATCTTGCAGGACCAAAGCTGGTGCATGATAGTCTATCAGAGACCTTGGCCTGACATATGTGGTATACAAAGTTCTGAATGATTCTTTACACAAGTTTCTGATTGCCGTTCGTATGTTGGCCAGCCTGGCATATGCCGCTGATGTTATCCGCTTGATATGTGCTGCAGGAGACAGGTCTGGTGTGATATCAACCCCCAGGTCTTTTTCCTTCTCTGACTCCTGAAGAATTTTCTCTCCCAGATGATACCTTGTATCTGGCCTCCTGCTCCCTTCACCTATCTTCATTACATTACATTTGGTTGGGTTAAACTCTAACAACCATTTGTTCGACCATTCCTTCAGCTTGTCTAGGTCTTCCTGAAGCCTCAAACAGTCCTCTGTGTGTGTGTGTGTGTGTGTGTGTGTGTGTGTGTGTGTGTGTGTGTGTGTGTGTGTGTGTGTGTGTGTGTGTGTGTGCGCGCGTGTGTATACTCACCTAGTTGTATTCTCCTAATTGTACTTGCGGGTGTTGAGCTCTAGCTCTTTGGTCCCGCCTCTCAACTGTCAACTGTTGTACAGATTCCTCAGCCTACTGGGCTCTGTCATATCTACATTTTAAATTGTGTACGGAGCCTCCACCACATCACTTCCTAATGCATTCCACCTATTAACTACTCTGACACTGAAAACGTTCTTTCTAACGCCCCTGTGGCTCATGTGGGTACTGTGTGTGTGTGTGTGTGTGTGTGTGTGTGTGTGTGTGTGTGTGTGTGTGTGTGTGTGTGTGTGTGTGTGTGTGTGTGTGTGTGTGTGTGTGTGTACGTGTGTCTGTACTTACCTATTTGTTCTTATAGGATCGAGCATTGACTCTTGGATCCCACCTTTCTAGCCATCGGTTGTTTACAGCCATGATTCATGTCCCATTTCCGTATCATATCAAGTTTTAAAATTATGAATAGTATTTGCTTCCACAACCTGCTCCTTAAGTGCATTCCATTTTCCCACTACTCTCACGCTAAAAGAAAACTTCCTAACATCTCTGTGACTCATTTGAGTTTCCAGCTTCCACCCATGTCCCCTCGTTCTGTTATTATTACGTGTGAACTTTTCGTCTATTTCCACTTTGTCAATTCCTCTGAGTATTTTATACGTTCCTATCATATCCCCCCTCTCCCTTCTTTTCTCTAGTGTCGTAAGATTCAGTTCCTTCAGGCGCTCTGCATATCACATCCCTCATAACTCTGGGACAAGTCTCGTTGCAAACATCTGAATCTTTTCCAGTTTCCTTATGTGTTTCTTCAAGTGGGGACTCCATGATGGCGCGGCATACTCTAAGACTGGTCTCATGTATTCAGTGTAAAGCGCCCTAAAAGCCTCCTCACTTAGGTTTCTGAATGATGTTCTAACTTTTGCCAGTGTAGAGTACGCTGCTGTCGTTATCCTATTTATATGTGCCTCAGGAGTTAGATTAGGTGTTACGTCCACTCCCAGGTCTCTTTCGCGCGTCGTCACAGGTAGGCTGTTCCCCTTCATTGTGTACTGTCCCTTTGGTCTCCTATCACCTGATCCTATTTCCATAACTTTACATTTACTCGTGTTGAACTCCAGTAGCCATTTCTCTGACCATCTCTGCAACTTGTCCAGGTCCTCTTGGAGGATCCTACAATCCTCATCTGTCACAACTCTTCTCATTAATTTTGCATCATCCGCGAACATTGACATGTAGGATTCCTCTCATATCATTTACATATGAGAGGAATCCTACATGTAAATAAGCATATCATTTACGTAAATTAGAAATAGAATTGGTCCCAGCCCGATCCTTGAGGTACTCCACTTGTTACTGTTCGCCAGTCCGACTTCTCGCCCCTTACCATTACCCTCTGGCTCCTTCCTGTTAGGTAGTTCTTCACCCATACTAGGGCCTTGCCGCTTACTCCTGCCTGCCTCTCAAGTTTGTATAGCAGTCTCATGTGCTGTACTGTATCAAAGGCCTTTTGGCAGTCAAGAAATATGCAGTCTGCCCAGCCTTCTCTGTCCTGCCTTACCCTTGTTACTTACCCTCATAGAATTCTAAAAGGTTTGTTAGGCATGATTTCCGTCCAGAACCCATGTTGGTGTTTGTTTACAAACCCAATGCTCTCCAGGTGCTCAACAAGTCTTAGCCTAATTATTCTTTCAAGTATTTTACAGGGGATGCTTGTCAGTGATACGGGTCTGTAGTTGAGTGCCTCCTCCCTATCACCTTTCTTGAAAATCGGTACATTTGCCTTCTTTCAACAACTGGGCAAATCTCCCGACATAAGTTAATTATTACAGATCATTGCCAGAGGCACCCTGAGAGCCTGCGCTGCCTCTTTTTGTATCCACGGTGATACTTTGTCTGGTCCAACCGCTTTAGTTGCATCCAGTGTTGTCAACTGTTTCATTACCTCCTCTGCTGTCATCTCTATATCTGATACTCTTTCATCTAGGGTAATCTCTTCTAACAATGTGAGCTGCTCAGGCTCGGTTGTGAACACTCCATGGAAACTTGCATTCAGTACCTCGCATATTTCCTTGTCGCTTTCAGTATATGCCCCCTCTGTCTTCCTTAGTCTTATCACTTGGTCGTTTACCGACATCTTCCTTCTTATATGGCTATGTAGTAATTTAGGTTGCTTTTTCGCTTTGATTGCAATATCATTCTCATAATTTCTTTCCGACACTCGTCTTATGTTAATGTAATCATTCCTAGCTCTGTTACATCTAATCCTGTTGTCCTCTGTCCTTTGTCTTATGTACTTCCTCCACTCCCTCCTGCTTCTCACCTTTGCTTCCTGACACTGTCTATTAAACCATGGGTTATTATATTCCCTCCTGCTTTTTTCCTCTACTGTTGGAATAAATCTCTCTTCAGCCTCCTGGCATTTCAATATGTCTTGGTTCATCATACCTTGCACTGTTTTTTCCCTAATTTCTTCCTCCTACTGCACTTCTCCCAGGTAGTCCCTTATCCTTATGAAAACCCCTTTCCTGTAGTCAACTCTCCTTTCCCAGAACTCTTTTCCTTTGGTGACAATTTTGAGTTCCATCATGAAGTTAAAGACTAGGACACAATGGTCACTGGCCCCTAGAGGTATTTTATGTTCCAAATTCTCATTGTTTTCCACATTCTGGGTAAAAATCAGGTCTAATAGGCTCAGCGTATCCCCTCCTCTTTCCCATGTGTCTTCCTTCACATGTTGTGTTAGGAAATTCCTGTCTATAACGTCTACTAACTTCGCTCCCCACGTTTCCTCCCGCCATGATGATTCCTTGTTCCCAATTTACCTCTTCATAATTTAGATCCCCCCCCCCCATGACCAGTATTCTGACCAGAACTCATTCTGTGAGCTAATGAAGGCATGTATAGATGAACTGTCTTCTGCAGTTCATCTATACATGCCTTGTTGTTGTCATCATACTCCTGCCTGGGTCTTCTACTGTTTGGTGGATGACTGTAGATTATCAAGATCCCAATCTTCTTCCCATCCGCTATCAGAGTTCCACTATGGAGCTCGTGCACTCATTGGTACCCGGATTTTCCAGGTCGTCAAACTTCCATTTCCACTTTATTAGGAGTGCCACTCCTCCTCCCTGTCTCTATGTTCTTTCTTTTCTTATCACCTGGTACCCCTCAGGAAAGATTGCATCCGTGATTGATCACTATGTCTGGGTCTGCCTCACTAACTCTTTCTTTTATCTCTTCCGCTTTATTGGATACTCCATCAGCATTGGTTTACCAAACCTTGAGACTCTTCTTGGAAACTACACACATGTGTGTATTCACCTAGGTGTGTTTGTGGGGGTTAAGCTTTTCTCTTTCGACCCGCCTCTCAACTGTCAATCAGCTGTTTACTAACTATTTTTTTTTGTCCTCCACACCACACCACACACACCCAGGAAGCAGCCCGTGACTGTTGACTAACTCCCAGGTACTTATTTACTGCTAGGTAACAGGGGCATTCAGGGTGAAAGAAACTTTGCCCATTTGTTTCTGCCTGGTGCGGGAATCGAACCCGCGCCACAAAATTACGAGTCCTGTGTGCTATCCACCAGGCTACCAGGCCCCTGTATGTGTACTCATCTAGTTGTACTCACCTAGTTGCGCTTGCAGGGGTTGCGCTCTGGCTCTTTGGTCCCGCCTTTCAACCGTCAATCAACTAATGTACAGATTCCTGAGCCTACTGGGCTCTATCATATCTACATTTGAAACTGTGTATGGAGTCAGCCTCCACCACTTCACTGCCTAACGCATTCCACCTGTTAACTACTCTGACACTGAAGAAGTTCTTTCTAACGTCCCTGTGGCTCATGTGGGTACTCGGTCTCCACCTGTGTCCCCTTGTTCGCGTCCCACCAGTGTTGAATAGTTTATCCTTGTCTACCCTGTCAATTCCCCTGAGGATTTTGTAGGTAGTAATCATGTCTCCCCTTACTCTTCTGTCTTCCAGTGTCGTAAGGTGCATTTCCCGCAGCCTTTCCTCGTAACTTATGCCTCTTAGTTCTGGGACTAGTCTAGTGGCATACCTCTGAACTTTTTCCAGCTTCGTCTTGTGCTTGACAAGGTACGGGCTCCATGCTGGGGCCGCATACTCCAGGATTGGTCTTACATATGTGGTATACAAGATTCTGAATAATTCCTTACACAGGTTCCTGAACGCTGTTCTGATGTTAGCCAGCCTCGCATACGCCGCAGATGATATTCTATTTATGTGGGCTTCAGGAGACAAGTTTGGCGTGATATCAACTCCTAGATCTTCTCTCTAACCGTTTCATTAAGTACTTCAGCTCCTATTCTGTATCCCGTGTCTGGCCTCCTGATTCCACCGCCTAATTTCATTACTTTGCATTTACTCGGGTTGAACTTTAGCAGCCATTTGTTGGACCATTCATTCAGTCTGTCTAGGGCATCTCGTAGCCTCCTACTATCCTCCTCTGTTTCAATCCTCATAATTTTTGCATCGTCAGCAAACATTGAGAGAAACGAGCCTATACCCTCTGGGAGATCATTTACATACATCAGAAACAGTATAGGTCCAAGGACCTATACTATGTGTGTATAGGTGTATATGGGCATATAGGTCCAAGGACCTATATACCTATGTGTGATGTGTGTGTGTGTGTGTGTGTGTGTGTGTGTGTGTGTGTGTGTGTGTGTGTGTGTGTGTGTGTAATCAGAAATTGCAGGAATAGACAAAAGAGAATGTGAAAGAAGGAAAGAAAACTAGAAGAAAGAAAGAAGGGAAGCCAAGACGCTTGACGGCCAGAAGCAGAAAGAAAGAAGTGAGTGAGGACCAGTACCCAGCCACGCCCCGTGTCTCCCCCAGTACCCAGCCACGCCTCGTGTCTCCCCCAGTACCCAGCCACGCCCCGTGTCTCCCCCAGTACCCAGCCACGCCTCGTGTCTCCCCCAGTACCCAGCCACGCCCCGTGTCTCCCCCAGTACCCAGCCACGCCCCGTGTCTCCCCCAGTACCCAGCCACGCCCCGTGTCTCCCCCAGTACCCAGCCACGCCTCGTGTCTCCCCCAGTACCCAGCCACGCCCCGTGTCTCCCCCATTACACAGCCACGCCCCGTGTCTCCCCCAGTACCCAGCCACGCCCCGTGTCTCCCCCATTACACAGCCACGCCCCGTGTCTCCCCCAGTACCCAGCCACGCCCCGTGTCTCCCCCATTACCCAGCCACGCCCCGTGTCTCCCCCAGTACCCAGCCACGCCCCGTGTCTCCCCCAGTACCCAGCCACGCCCCGTGTCTCCCCCAGTACCCAGCCACGCCTCGTGTCTCCCCCAGTACCCAGCCACGCCTCGTGTCTCCCCCATTACCCAGCCACGCCCCGTGTCTCCCCCAGTACCCAGCCACGCCCCGTGTCTCCCCCATTACCCAGCCACGCCCCGTGTCTCCCCCAGTACCCAGCCACGCCCCGTGTCTCCCCCAGTACCCAGCCACGCCTCGTGTCTCCCCCAGTACCCAGCCACGCCCCGTGTCTCCCCCAGTACCCAGCCACGCCCCGTGTCTCCCCCAGTACCCAGCCACGCCCCGTGTCTCCCCCATTACCCAGGCCACGCCCCGTGTCTCCCCCAGTACCCAGCCACGCCTCGTGTCTCCCCCAGTACCCAGCCACGCCCCGTGTCTCCCCCAGTACCCAGCCACGCCCCGTGTCTCCCCCAGTACCATCATTAGCGGCCACAATAACCCCATACATCATCCTGCTCTCCTAACAGTACAATACAGTCAAGACAAGCACCTCGAGCACACAACAGTCACTATGTACCTTTAAAGTAATCACTCACAGGCATATACATATATAAATATACATATACCGATAGGTGTATATGTATTCCACTTTTTGCTGGCATACCCACTAGAAGCCTGGTGTGTATGCCGTTCTCCTGGACGGTATAACAGACAAAACTAAACTGTCTGGCAGGTCGATATAAGCTGCTGCTGTTGTTTACAATTCGCTATTTGGAACAAAAAGTTCCAAGTAGCACGAGCTATGGTGAGCCCGTAGTCGTCTTCCCTGGCACAGGAGCACGGTTGTAAGGAGAGGGTATATAATCTTCGGCGGCTGGATCACCCCCTTGAATACCTGGAATGCTAGCTGCAAGCACTAACAGTCTAATGAACAAATCCACAAGAGCCGTGACGAGGATCCTAACCTACGTCTGAGAGCATCCCAGACGCTGCCAGAGATGCGTCCAGCCAGCTGTTGAAGGATAACCTGTCCTCTTAAAATGAACGTCGCGTTTGGCCGTTTGCCCGTATATCCGAATATGGACGTAATTTGAAAAGGAAAAAAATAAATGAATATAAATTTGGGATTTATTTTTCAACAACAGTAAGTTAAGTGTCCTCTGATAGGTTAGGTGGGCAGGAAATTCTCATAAAGTTTCAAAACGGTATGAAAAATGTTAATGGAAAGTTGTCTCTTCTAAGCTTGCCGAGTAAGCCGGACGACTCAAACAGAAAACGGAACAGTACGTCACTTTTGTGAGTCGATTTCATTTCAAATTACGTCCAAATTTGGCCATAGTGCGCATACCAGCGAAAAGTGACGTTATTTTTAAGAGGACGGGTTGCTCTGGGAGGACACGGTTCGTCAAGGTGGCCACTATCTCAGTGGTGGCCACTATCTCAGTGGGGGCCACTATCTCAGTGGTGGCCACTATCTCAGTGGGGGCCACTATCTCAGTGGGGGCCACTATCTCAGTGGTGGCCACTATCTCAGTGGGGGCCACTATCTCAGTGGGGGCCACTATCTCAGTGGTGGCCACTATCTCAGTGGGGGCCACTATCTCAGTGGTGGCCACTATCTCAGTGGCGGCCACTATCTCAGTGGCGGCCACTATCTCAGTGGTGGCCACTATCTCAGTGGGGGCCACTTTCTCAGTGGTGGCCACTATCTCAGTGGCGGCCACTATCTCAGTGGGGGCCACTATCTCAGTGGGGGCCACTATCTCAGTGGCGGCCACTATCTCAGTGGTGGGCCACTATCTCAGTGGCGGCCACTATCTCAGTGGCGGCCACTATCTCAGTGGGGGCCACTATCTCAGTGGGGGCCACTATCTCAGTGGTGGGCCACTATCTCAGTGGTGGCTACTATCTCAGTGGTGGCCACTATCTCAGTGGTGGGCCACTATCTCAGTGGCGGCCACTATCTCAGTGGCGGCCACTATCTCAGTGGGGGCCACTATCTCAGTGGGGGCCACTATCTCAGTGGTGGGCCACTATCTCAGTGGTGGCTACTATCTCAGTGGTGGCCACTATCTCAGTGGTGGCCACTATCTCAGTGGGGGCCACTATCTCAGTGGGGGCTACTATCTCAGTGGGGGCTACTATCTCAGTGGTGGCCACTATCTCAGTGGTGGCCACTATCTCAGTGGTGGCCACTGTCTCAGTGGTGGCCACTGTCTCAGTGGTGTCCACTATCTCAGTGGTGGGCCACTATCTCAGTGGCGGCCACTATCTCAGTGGCGGCCACTATCTCAGTGGGGGCCACTATCTCAGTGGGGGCCACTATCTCAGTGGTGGGCCACTATCTCAGTGGTGGCTACTATCTCAGTGGGGGCCACTATCTCAGTGGGGGCCACTATCTCAGTGGTGGCCACTATCTCAGTGGTGGCCACTATCTCAGTGGGGGCCACTATCTCAGTGGGGGCTACTATCTCAGTGGTGGCCACTATCTCAGTGGTGGCCACTATCTCAGTGGTGGCCACTGTCTCAGTGGTGGCCACTGTCTCAGTGGTGTCCACTATCTCAGTGGTGGCCACTATCTCAGTGGGGGCTACTATCTCAGTGGTGGCCACTGTCTCAGTGGTGGCCACTATCTCAGTGGTGGCCACTGTCTCAGTGGTGGCCACTATCTCAGTGGTGGCCACTGTCTCAGTGGTGTCCACTATCTCAGTGGTGGCCACTGTCTCAGTGGTGGCCACTGTCTCAGTGGTGGCCACTGTCTCAGTGGTGTCCACTATCTCAGTGGTGGCCACTGTCTCAGTGGTGGGCCACTATCTCAGTGGGGGCTACTATCTCAGTGGGGGGCCACTATCTCAGTGGTGGCCACTATCTCATTTTGGCTTAGAACACCAAAAGAAGAGTTTAATTTTAACATTACATACGCTCCAAAGTGAGTAACGACCCCCAGCTAAAAGACTAGTACACCTGCACCAGTGAGAGCACACGCCACCTCCTGACCCCGGCCTCCCGACAACTGGAGTCTCACTACCCTCTACCCGGCTTCTTGATGACGCTGACCTCCTCCAGTCACTACCCCAAGTTGAACAAATCCTCAAGGGCCGTTGTGAGGATTCGAACCTAAGTCTCGGAGCATCCGAGACGCTGCCTTAATCGACTGAGCTACGACATGGTCAAAAGAGTTGAAACCAGAAGTTCTACTGAACTTACTTGGATCCAGCAACCTCTCCGAGACACAAACCAGGGTTTTACACAACTCCCCCCTGCACTCGAGCTATGTCAATAGGCCGTTCTACCTCTTCGCTCTTACTTCATAACTACCCCAAGTTACTCTAGACCTATCATCATGCCCCGGGGGTTTCTATACCAAAAACATCCCCAGCTAGTGTCAGCTTGTAATATTTAGCTTGTTCTAAGCTACAAGTTGATGGCTTGTAGTGTCTGCTCACCTAAGTGCATCTTGTCTATCACATTAACTTGAGCCAAATCCCACTCTGCATTCTATGGGAATTTCAATTAAAGCTGGTTTGAGGTGCGTTTTTACCAGACTATCTCGTAACTAATGGCTGACAAAACATACGACTCAGCGTGTTATGGGGAAAGTCAAATACCTCAAATTGATATGGGTGTTTCATTAGCAGTGACAAAGAGAATACTTAAACAAATATCTAATGAAAATCTCACCGACCTAACAAATTAACAAAGACCTGAAAGTTGTAGCATTAAATATTATGATAGATATCGTGAGGAGACATTCACATATGGGACCAATAGAACAAGAACCCGGCAATGTGATGTTATAGTGGCCAGAATACGCCTGGGATATAGACGTATCTAGCAGCTTTCTCAAAACCCAAATGTCGAGTACACAATGTGTCAACTTTGTGAAAGAGAAAACATGCACTCTCTTGAACATTATATTGTAGAATGTCCCATATTGACTGACTTTCGCCCTCCTGGGCTGAGGTATGCTGAACTGTGTAATTACTATATGAGTAGTGGAACACTTGATGATATATTGGACTTTTACCCAAGATTAACCATGTAATATATCAATTATATAATGTATGTATGTGATGTAACTATATAACCTGAGCTTGTAAAAGCACCTTCAGTGATTAAGTGCTTAATTGCACACTAGTTTCTCTGTCAGCTATCTCACCCTGTCAGAGTAAAAGAGACAAATGTATGTGAATGCATGTGTGTGAATATATGCATGTATATATGTAAATGTACGTAGATGTGTGTGTATGTATATGTATGTGTATAAAGTACATATGGAAGCTGATCAGAATTGCATTTCACCTTTGTAAATGCACATTAATGACACTTCGAACTCTTTATGTAAGGCATACGTAAATCTGTGTATCTATGTATTTACGTATGTAGGTTAGCTTAGCATTTTAAAAGTACCGAATCACCTTCTGTGGTTGATTGTTGAATAAACCCTTGAACTATATGTTTAACACATCTCTAACCCTGTCCATGGAGGACAGAAGAAAATGTATATATGTTGGTTAGCATTGTAAATGTGTGGCCACGTCTGTGGTAGAAAATAGTAATAATAATAATAATATAATCCTCCTTGTTGTCAGCCTTCCTGACCCCTTACACATACTAGCCAGGAAATGGAGGAGAGAAAAGAATTAGGGAAGGGAGAGAGAAAGGAAGAGAGAAAGAGGAAGGAGAGAAAGGGAATAGAGAGGAAGGGAATAGAGAGAAAGGGAATAGAGAGAAAGGGAATAGAGAGAAAGGGAATAGAGAGAAAGGGAATAGAGAGAAAGGGAATAGAGAGAAAGGGAATAGAGAGAAAGGGAATAGAGAGAAAGGGAATAGAGAGAAAGGGAATAGAGAGAGAGAGAGAGAGAGAGAGAGAGAGAGAGAGAGAGAGAGAGAGAGAGAGAGAGAGAGAGAGAGAGAGAGATAGAGATAGAGATATGCATGAGGTGCAAGGACTAGTCCTGACTCTGCATAACAAGTAATGTTAAGATATCTGCAACAAGATGACCCGTCCAGACCTGAAAGACTGTGCAGGAGGTAGAGGTTAACATGGGAGCTGACCTCTCCCAGGAGAGGGGCCAGGTCCTCCTGGCTGTTACGATAGGCCTACTGACAGCTGCAGTCGTCAGTGATCCGTAACTTAGATAGTTTATAATAACAAATAACTTCTATAATAATTACTCTGACCAAAAGCGCATCTTTTTCAATGGATTGGTTGTTGGATTGTAGGATTGGTTGTTCGTTTGTTGGATTGGCTGTTAGACTGGTGGATTGGTTGTTCGTTTGTTGGATTGGCTGTTAGACTGGTGGATTGGTTGTTCGTTTGTTGGATTGGCTGTTAGACTGGTGGATTGGTTGTTCGTTTGTTGGATTGGCTGTTAGACTGGTGGATTGGTTGTTCGTTTGTGATATTGGGGGGGGATTGATTCTTTTATTGGTGGATTCGATGAGTTGGTTGTTGAATTGGTGGATTGGCTTGGTTGACTTTGAGGATATGTGAATATTCTGGGTTTGTGGATATATAGATTGGATGAGTTTATGGCTATATGAATTGGTTGGGCTTCAAGATATATGAATTAATATTAAATTAGTGGATGAATATACGAATTAGTATATAAAAGATTAAATAAATGATTGTGTGAGTGTGTACATGGATGGTTGTACTAGATTTATCCAACTGTCGTATTCTTGGACAGTTGTATAAATGAGCGGATGGGACAAAATTGAGGGAATAGTTCCATGGTGTGGGAGTGGAAGCGTCAATAAAGCTTGGCTAGACCATTGTTGGCCAGGCAGGAAAGAGAGAGTTAACCCAAATGGGGTAAAATCTGTGTGGGGGATGAACCCAAAGTGGTGTTCCCAGGGGTGATGGCTGGGGACTGACGTCATTCTCTCAACCTGTTGAAAGTTAACGTTAATCCCACTAATTAGCAACCTTCTGTACGAATAGACATTGAGGAAGCATTAAACTGCGGCTGTCAATCTTTTGACCATTTCAAAACCCTATTTAGAGCGTCTTGAAGTGATAGAGAGTCTTTTTCCGTGTTTATTCTCTCCCGATTTTTGTATCTTCGGCAAATATTGCTGCTCAAACCTGAATCTAAATCATTTATATATATTATGAATAACAGAGGTGAACAAATCAACAAGGACGTGACGAGGGTTCGAACCTACGATCCTGCAGACACAAACCGGAGTGGCTTCAGGACCCAAGTAAGTTCAGTAGAACTTCTGGTTGCAATTCTTTTACCATGTCGTAGCGCAGTCGATTAAGGCAGCGTCTGGGATGCTCTCGGACGTAGGTTCGAACCTTCGTCACGATCCTTGTTAATTTGTTCATTTAATGCATTACGCAATTGTGATTTCTGTGTGTAGTAACAGAGGTCCCAGGACAGAGCCTTGAGGCACTCCACTAACAACATTTTCCGACTTTGACTTAACCCCATTTACACTAACTCTTTGTTTCCTTTGGTATAGCCATACCCTAATCCAACTTAATATAGCACCCCCAATACCATGAGCCTCTATCTTTTTAATCAGTCTTTCATGTGGCACTGTATTGTAACAAACTAGGCTGTTGTAAGAATTATTCCAGAAGGTTCCAGAAGTTAGAGTAGGGACCTGACCTCTCAACAACGCCCAGGACCCCAGGGAAATTCGCTGTGGAAATAACCGACGCTTTGTTCATAGTTTTGTATAATGAACCATCCTATAGTATTCAGTAATTTAGAGAAATTAGCCTTTATTCATTTTGCATTAAAATTGTATTGTATAATAGTACTGGATACAATATCAAGAGTATTCTAATTATTGAGTTTAAGTCACCATCAGTGACGTCACGAATCAGATCTAACTTGTAAGGCGGAGTGACCGGCGGTCATAGGTCAGCAGGGTTGACAGGTCTACTATTTCTCAAAGTTCAATTAACCATTTTTGGGGGATCGGGAACAGCTCTGCCGTTAGATGTTTGTGTAATTTAATTTCAGTAAAATAATTCAACCAGTCTGGATCAATTAAGTACAACAGAGGTTAATTGTTATAACTTAAACCTTGCTAGTAACTTGGTGAAACTTTGACTAGGCGGAAGGATACAATGTTCGAGTCTGGGCTAGATCAGACAAGGGAGAGATCAGTGTGAATACGGGAGCAGCTGGGAGAGGTCAAACATCTTACCTCTCCCCGAGACCAGCCCAACATCGTTAGCTGGTAAAAAATAGAGGTATAGTTGCTATGGTTATGTATAGAAATAGTCTCATTTGCCATTCAGGTCAAGTAGGGAGTGTTAAAGTGACAGGGAGTGAACATATTTAGATTTTTTGTTTTAGTTTTCTTTTAATAAATTAAATTTGTTAATATTTTGCATTTCATTATTTCCATGTGTTTTATGTGTAAACTTGTCCTGGTCACGTGGTCCACACGAGGTAAAGTTGGATTGGGCGCCGATTCTAACATCGAATCGGAATTATCATTACCGTGTAATTTATTCCACACTCAAGGTCATCCTTTATAGTGGGGATCAAGCCCCTAGGTTGATTAATTAGCGTGATCGATCCAGACCTCGATCATTGCTCTGTGTTACTGGTCTGGTGGTGGCAGCGTAGAGGCGACTCTAGGGTTTTGCTCAGAGCCTAGGTCACGTCATACTGGGTGTAGAATCCTAAGTCGGTCAATCGTCTTAGGACCACGTGGCGTGGAGTTGGCTTTGGTAAACGTTTTGGAGTCCCTTGGTAGAGAATAAAAAGTAAGAATACGGGTAGAGGGCAAAGAAGGAAGATAAGTAGAGAGAGGAACCCTAACCCGTGTTACAGTATCATAAGCTTTGCTAAAGTCAAGGTCCACAACATCACAATCCTTACCACTATCAACTGCCTCAACTATGCTGGAATAAAAAGATAACAAATTTGTTAAACATGAACGGTCATTTGTAAAACCATGTTGGGAATAATTTATTAATTTATGGTTTTCAAGATGAAGACGAATGGTATTTGTAATTATCGATTCAAGTAACTTTCCCACAATAGACGTTAGGCTAATTGGCCGATAGTTTGATGCAAGTGAGCTGTCTCCTCCCCTAAAAATTGGTACCACATTAGCAACCTTCCATGACTCTGGCATTCTACCTAACTCTGATGATTTATTAAATATGGTAGACAATGGTGCACAAAAGCTCCTCTTTGCATTCTTTAAGCACCCTGGCAAACACTTCATCCGGCCCTGGGGATTTGTTTGGTTTGAGTTTCACTATTTTGTTTAAGAACATCCTCCCTGGTAACTGTTAAACTAGTCAACCTGTCCTCGTCCCCACCCACATAGACTTGTTAGGCTGAAGGCATAATGTTAAGTTCCTCTTTAGTAAATACAGAGAAAAAATATTTATTAGAAATACTACTCATTTCTTCGTCATTATCAGTTATCTGATCTGTCTCAGTTTTTAATGGACCTATCCTTTCCCTAATCTTTGTTCGATATAACTGAAAAAAAAACTTTAGAATTTGTCTTCGCTTGCCCTGCTATACGAACTTTTAACTTTCTTATTGCCCTCCTGTTCTATTTTTCTAACATTTCTAACCAGTTGGGCGAATTCTTGTTCTAAACTGATTTCCCCATTTTTTATTGTTTTGTACCAAGCTTTCTTTCTACCAATAAGGTTCTTCAGATCCTTTTTTATTCATTTTGGATCATTATTATTCGATCTATTCATTTTGTATAGGACATTTTGTTCATGTGCTTTGCTTAGAATATTTTCAAATAAGTAATATTTCGAATCCACATAGAAATCCGGTTTTACATCACCCGTCGCTGGGTTCACGTCTCACTCCGAAACCCGCCCCCCCCCCCCCCCATGCCCAGGACTTTCCAATCTATTTCACCAAAAAAAATTCTTAGGCCATTAAATCAACTTTTCGAAAATCAAGCACTTTAACAGAATTTTCTCCAACAAATTTATTCCATTCTATGCTAAATCTGATTTCTTTATGATCACTGTCCCCTAGCTCACTCCTTATTTCTTTATGATCACTGTCCCCTAGCTCACTCCTTATTTCTTTATGATCACTGTTCCCTAGCTCACTCCTTATTTCTTTATGATCACTGTTCCCTAGCTCACTCCTTATTTCGATGTCATTAATTTGCGTTTCTCTCTTAGTTAACAATTAGTCTAAAATATAATTTTCACGCGTTGGTTCGTTAATGTGTTGCTTAAGAAAACAATCATCAATTAATTCTACAAAATCTTCATTATTCCCTGGTCTGTTATCACTTATTCCCTGGTCTGTTATCACTTATTCCCTGGTCTGTTATCACTTATTCCCTGGTCTGTTATCACTTATTCCCTGGTCTGTTATCACTTATTCCCTGGTCTGTTACCACTTATTCCCTGGTCTGTTATCACTTATTCCCTGGTCTGTTATCACTTATTCCCTGGTCTGTTATCACTTATTCCCTGGTCTGTTATCACTTATTCCCTGGTCTGTTATCACTTATTCCCTGGTCTGTTATCACTTATTCCCTGGTCTGTTACCACTTATTCCCTGGTCTGTTATCACTTATTCCCTGGTCTGTTATCACTTATTCCCTGGTCTGTTATCACTTATTCCCTGGTCTGTTATCACTTATTCCCTGGTCTGTTATCACTTATTCCCTGGTCTGTTATCACTTATTCCCTGGTCTGTTATCACTTATTCCCTGATCTGTTATCACTAGTGCTTCAAGACCAACAACCAAATATATTCTTCCCTGTGCCTACAATAGCTACATATATGTGCTGAAGTAGGCCTACAATGATGAATGTAGGAATATTAGAATTAAGGAAACTGCAGAAGGCCTAATGACCAATAAGAGGAATATCCTATTTATATCCTCCCAAATTTATCTAAATTTATCCAATTTATAAATAAAATTGCTTATTTAAATTTAGGAAAAGTTAGATTGTATATTTCATGTTCAACTTTTCGGCTAATTCTTTGAACTGTTCCATTGGTACAAGACTTAAGAATCATGGTAACTGTAGAAGGCCTATTGGCCCATACGAGGCAGCTCCTATTTATACCCACCCTAACTCATTCATATATATATATATATGTCTAACCTACGCTTGAAACAATCAAGGGACCCCCCACTTCTATTATGATACGTGGTTACCGGTTCCACAAATCAACAACCCTGTTACCGAACCAGTATTTACCCATTTACATGAAGCTTTCTGTTAAGAACAACAGTCCATTTTTGTACGTTTGACCATTAGTTAGAAGTATTATAATTTTTGAGTGACAGGTTGCATAATATATATTTTTAAACTATATTACAGTTTTACAGTTACAGTTTTAGGTAGTTACAGAACATTGTGGTAGCCATTAGCGCTGTGGTGGTGACGTTGTGGTTGTGGTGGTAGGTTTGTGGTTGTGGTGGTGACCTTGTGGTTGTGGTGGTAGGTTTGTGGTTGTGGTGGTGACGTTGTGGTGGTGACCTTGTGGTTGTGGTGGTGACGTTGTGGTGGTAGGATTGTGGTTGTGGTGGTGACGTTGTGGTTGTGGTGGTAGGATTGTGGTTGTGGTGGTGACGTTGTGGTTGTGGTGGTAGGTTTGTGGTTGTGGTGGTGACGTTGTGGTTGTGGTGGTAGGTTTGTGGTTGTGGTGGTGACCTTGTGGTTGTGGTGGTAGGATTGTGGTTGTGGTGGTAGGATTGTGGTTGTGGTGGTAGGATTGTGGTTGTGGTGGTGACGTTGTGGTTGTGGTGGTAGGATTGTGGTTGTGGTGGTGACCTTGTGGTTGTGGTGGTGACGTTGTGGTTGTGGTGGTAGGATTGTGGTTGAAGAGGGTTAGGTGGATGCTGGCAATTGTGGTGAAGGTGGAGATAACTGCAAGTGTGTTGCGTGATTGTCTTGAGGTGGTAGAAATGGTGGTGGTAATAGTGGCTGTGGTGGTAGCATAGTTTGTGGTGGTTATAGGAGTTTTGTGGCGAAAAATGTGGTGGTAGATGTGCTTGTGGTAGTGGTAGATGGGCTTATGGTAGTGGTAGATGTGCTTATGGTAGTGGTAGATGTGCTTGTGGTAGTGGTAGATATGCTTGTGGTAGTGGTAGATATGCTTGTGGTAGTGGTAGATGTGCTTATGGTAGTGGTAGATATGCTTGTGGTAGTGGTAGATATGCTTGTGGTAGTGGTAGATGTGGTTGTGGTAGTGGTAGATGTGCTTATGGTAGTGGTAGATGTGCTTGTGGTAGTGGTAGATATGCTTGTGGTAGTGGTAGATGTGCTTGTGGTAGTGGTAGATATGCTTGTGGTAGTGGTAGATATGCTTGTGGTAGTGGTAGATATGCTTGTGGTAGTGGTAGATATGCTTGTGGTAGTGGTAGATATGCTTGTGGTAGTGGTAGATATGCTTGTGGTAGTGGTAGATGTGCCTACCTATCAGTGCCGACGAGGAGTGAGGTCCGGCTCTTCATGCCTCGCCTGCCAGCCTTGTTGCACCTATTGTGTTATTACTGAAATATTCTGATATTCACAATCTTTGACGAGTCTGTCCTTAAAGTTGTGGCTGGAGGTGGCTTCCACAACCTCCTCTTCCTGTACTCTCCACGTGTTGACCGCCCGTACTGGGTTCGAGTATTTCCTTACCTTACTTCTTGGGTTGAAGCTTACACTTATGTCCGCTTGTCCTACTCTCAAGTGAGGGGTCTCTGTCCACCTTGTCTATTCCCACTTTAGTATCTTTTATATCGGAAACATATCCCCCAGTTTATCTTTTCTGCCCTCTAAGGTTGTGAGACTGACTTAGGTTGTATCTTTAAATTTTTCTGCTTTGTGTTATCAGGAGGTAGGGTGTTCCAGGCCGGTGCTCCATACTACAATGTTGCTCGAACATGCTGTGTAGAGTACTTTGAAATGTTTCTAATTTAGGTTTTAAAAGGCTCAAATAGTTACCAGCTTCCCAAATACGGACAATGTTGTCATGTTTATGTGTGCCTCAGGCGTCACTGTGGGAATTATATCCACTCCTTCATCTTTTTCAGTTTTACATTCCTTAAGGAAAGTTTCTATACGATAAGGGAAAGTTACGGAGACGATGAGTCACACTAACGAGGCTGAAGACATGATGACCAAACTACACGCCACAAGCTGGAGAGACGACGACGGTCCGTGGTGGACCAGTGTCTGGACCACACGCCACAAGCTGGAGAGACGACGACGGTCCGTGGTGGACCAGTGACTGGACCACACGCCACAAGCTGGAGAGACGACGACGGTCCGTGGTGGACCAGTGACCGGACCACACGCCACAAGCTGGAGAGACGACGACGGTCCGTGGTGGACCAGTGACTGGACCACACACCACAAGCTGGAGAGACGACGACGGTCCGTGGTGGACCAGTGACTGGACCACACGCCACATGATAACGGTCCGTGGTGGACCAGTGACTGGACCACACGCCACATGATAACGGTCCGTGGTGGACCAGTGACTGGACCACACGCCACATGATAACGGTCCAGGATGGACCGAAACGTCTTCATTCCTCCATTTTCTGATGTGTGGTTCGGTCATAAAGGGAAAAGTTACCTTTCCCTTACTGTATAGATTCTCCTTTATTTCCTTCTAAAATAAAAAAAAATTTAGCTAAATATTTCTATAAGATCATAAATAAATAAAACAACCAAACATAGCCAAAATAAAACAGAAACACAATTACAAACACAACCACGAATTAAAGAAAGACAAAACATATATTTGAATAAATTTCAAAAGAAACTGTCGAAATTCATATTCAAAATCAAATTGCAGTGTTGATGAGCGTTGCCCGGAGCCTAGCGAGCGCCGGACAGGTCCTTTGTGGAGCTCAAGAGGCTTCCTGTGTACACGCCAGGGTGTCCTGAGAGGCTGGGTATACACACACACCTTTTGTGAGTGTAGTGTAGTGTGTGTGTGTGTGTGTGTGTGTGTGTGTGTGTGTGTGTGTGTGTGTGTGTGTGTGTGTGTAGTGTGTGTGTACTCACCTAGTTGTACTCACCTAGTTGTGTTTGCGGGGGTTGAGCTCTGGCTCTTTGGTCCCGCCTCTCAACCGTCAATCAACAGGTGTACAGATTCATGAGCCTATCGGGCTCTGTCATATCTACACTTGAAACTGTGTATGGAGTCAGCCTCCACCACATCACTTCCTAATGCATTCCATTTGTCAACCACTCTGACACTAAAAAAGTTCTTTCTAATATCTCTGTGGCTCATTTGGGCACTCAGTTTCCACCTGTGTCCCCTTGTGCGTGTTCCCCTTGTGTTAAATAGACTGTCTTTATCTACCCTATCAATCCCCTTCAGAATCTTGAATGTGGTGATCATGTCCCCCCTAACTCTTCTGTCTTCCAGCGAAGTGAGGTTTAATTCCCGTAATCTCTCCTCGTAGCTCATACCTCTCAGCTCGGGTACTAGTCTGGTGGCAAACCTTTGAACCTTTTCCAGTTTAGTCTTATCCTTGACTAGATATGGACTCCATGCTGGGGCTGCATACTCCAGGATTGGCCTGACATATGTGGTATACAAAGTTCTGAATGATTCTTTACACAAGTTTCTGAATGCCGTTCGTATGTTGGCCAGCCTGGCATATGCCGCTGATGTTATCCGCTTGATATGTGCTGCAGGAGACAGGTCTGGCGTGATATCAACCCCCAAGTCTTTTTCCTTCTCTGACTCCTGAAGAATTTCCTCTCCCAGATGATACCTTGTATCTGGCCTCCTGCTCCCTACACCTATCTTCATTACATTACATTTGGTTGGGTTAAACTCTAACAAACATTTGTTCGACCATTCCTTCAGCTTGTCTAGGTCTTCTTGAAGCCTCAAACAGTCCTCTTCTGTTTTAATCCTTCTCATAATTTTAGCATCGTCCGCAAACATTGAGAGAAATGAATCGATACCCTCCGGGAGATCATTTACATATATCAGAAACAAGATAGGACCGAGTACAGAGCCCTGTGGGACTCCACTGGTGACTTCACGCCAATCGGAGGTCTCACCCCTCACCGTAACTCTCTGCTTCCTATTGCTTAGATACTCCCTTATCCACTGGAGCACCTTACCAGCTACACCTGCCTGTCTCTCCAGCTTATGTACCAGCCTCTTATGCGGTACTGTGTCAAAGGATTTCCGACAATCCAAGAAAATGCAGTCCGCCCAGCCCTCTCTTTCTTGCTTAATCTGTGTCACCTGATCGTAGAATTCTATCAAGCCTGTAAGGCAAGATTTACCCTCCCTGAATCCATGTTGGCGATTTGTCACGAAGTCCCTTCTCTCCAGATGTGTTACCAGGTTTTTTCTCACGATCTTCTCCATCACCTTGCATGGTATACAAGTCAAGGACACTGGCCTGTAGTTCAGTGCCTCTTGTCTGTCGCCCTTTTTGTATATTGGGACCACATTCGCCGTCTTCCATATTTCTGGTAGGTCTCCCGTCTCTAGTGACTTACTATACACTATGGAGAGTGGCAGGCAAAGTGCCTCTGCACACTCTTTCAGTACCCATGGTGAGATCCCATCTGGACCAACAGCCTTTCTAACATCCAGATCCAGCAGGTGTCTCTTGACCTCCTCTCTCGTAATTTCGAACTCCTCCAAGGCCGCCTGGTTTACCTCCCTTTCTCCTAGCACAGTGACCTCACCCTGTTCTATTGTGAAGACCTCCTGGAACCTCTTGTTAAGTTCCTCACACACCTCTCTGTCATTCTCTGTATACCTGTCCTCGCCTGTTCTAAGTTTCAATACCTGTTCTTTCACTGTTGTTTTCCTTCTGATGTGACTGTGGAGTAGCTTTGGTTCGGTCTTGGCTTTGTTTGCTATATCATTTTCAAAATTTTTCTCTGCTTCTCTTCTCACCCTGACGTACTCATTCCTGGTTCTCTGGTATCTCTCTCTGCTTTCTGGTGTTCTGTTATTCCGGAAGTTCCTCCACGCCTTTTTGTTCAGTTTCTTCGCTTCCATACATGCCCTATTATACCATGGATTCTTCTGTTGCTTCTCGGATTTTTCCCTTTGGGCCGGGATGAACCTGTTTACTGCCTCCTGACACTTTTGGGTAACATAGTCCATCATACCCTGTACAGACTTATCTCTGAGGTCTGTGTCCCAAGGTATTTCACTCAATTTCTATCAATTCAATCTCAATTTCACTCAATTCATTTCTCTCAATTTGTGTGTGTGTGTGTGTAGTGTGTTTGTGTGTGTGTGTGTGCGTGTGTGTGTGTGTGTGCGTGTGTGTGTGTGTGTGTGTGTGTGTGTGTGTGTGTGTGTGTGTGTGTGTGTGTGTGTGTGTGCGTGTGTGTGTGTGTGTGTGTATGTGTGCGTGTGTGTGTGTGTGTGTGTGTTAGTGTGTGTGTTAGTGTGTGTGTTAGTGTGTGTGTGTGTGTGTGTGTGTGTGTGTGTGTGTGTGTGTACGTGTGTGTGTGTGTGTGTGTGTGTGTGTGTGTGTGTGTGTGTGTGTGTGTGTACGTGTGTGTGTGTGAGTGTAGTGTGTGTGTGTGTGTGTGTGTGTGTGTGTGTGTGTGTGTGCGTGTGTGTGTGTGTGTGTGTGTGTGTGTGTGTGTGTGTGTGTTCACCTAGGTGTGCTTGCAGAGTCGGACGTCTGCTCTTAAGCCCCGCCTTTCGACCGTTAGTAGTTCAATGCAGTGACCTTTTTTTTCACTCGTTTTTCTTATATATACATTTAAAATATGTGTGCGGGCGCGCGCGAACTTACTATGTGTATTTACTATTTGTGCCTGCAGGATCGAGATGTTAGCTCTTGGACCCCGACTTTCTAACCGTCGGTTGTCTAATGTATTGACTCCCAATTCACGGAAAACCCGACACCATTTTCTAATATTAAATATAATATGTAGATAATATTGCTGTTGTTGTATATATAAATTCACTCATAGAAAACGTGACGCAGTGGAATTTTCCGTCAATAGAAAACGAGATATCATTGCCACATAGCGCTATAAATTCACCAGCTATTCTATTGGGAATTATTCTTAATGCAGCAGTCTTTGGACTTTTAACATCATAAAAACATATCATTTGAATTAACTTATCAGTACCAAAATAGAGTAAATGTGACCTTTCTACCACTTGTTGACATGTGGACAAGAGAGCCAGAGCGTGAGTGGTGGAGGGAGGGGTCAGCCATTATGGCTACACCAGAGTCGCAGGAGCAAACCAGCTCCTAGAATTCTCCCCTGGACAGCTGTGTCACAGGAGTAAAGTGCTCCTGTTATCGACACGCAATTACGTCTACTATAAGGGAAGTATTTCGGGGTATTACCGAAACCTTTTTGTTATCCCCACATTTCTGACCAGTTAGGTATATAGGGAGAACTGGTTAGCACGAACGAAAGCGACTTAACCCAAGTAATTATTCCTTGGTCCTTATCTTACAAATAATATACCAATATTTACTCTGACATAGCTGTCATATATATATAGGATTCCTGCTATTACAGCAAGTGCCCTTTGACAGGAACAACTGAAGAGGAAGCAAGAATTAATCCTAGTACACCAGTACCAGGTGGTGATGCTCCAGCCTCAACCACCAGGATTATTTGGTGTCATCATCCTGGTTTATACCTGGTGGACCAGGTCTACCACACAATAAGATAAAACTTCCCAATTTTCATTACTGATATATGCAGTTTAATACTGTAGTTTGATTGGCCTGCATATATATAAATTTAATATAACCCCCCCCCCCCCTAATGTGCAAGGAGTCGATTTGTGAGAATATTGCAGAAATTCAGTCCACTAAACATCATACAAATTGCTGTCGAAATCTATAAATGAATGTGTATATAAATTCTATATAAATTCTTATAAATTAAATAAATATAAGTCTCATGAGGTCTGTTCCCCACACCAATCTCTTTTTCTCTATCGTATCAACAATTGACACAGATGGAAAGTTTAACACGAGTTTATTGAGAACAAATTATGCTATTGACCACTATAAATCCTACTCTAACACTGGCCAATCTCCTCACACAACCAGACCATCACCAGAGAAATCTTAACAAGCAACACATAAATTATCGATAGATACAGCGACAGCAGGAAACTCGACATCAGCGGGGCCCTACACATCAAAAAATCAATACTAGCAATCAACAGCCAATTAACACATAATTACGTTCTACCCCACTTCAAAACCCCGTACCAACACAGAAGCCTGAAGAGAAAATACGCAATGTACCCATTGATTCGTGTTCTGAGTGTGTAAAATCTTTACCCATTGATTTTTGTTATATCACTGCACCCAAAAAATTTGAGTCATATCACCTCACCCAAAAACATTTGAGTCATATCACCTCACCCAAGAACGAATATAAACATGAAACAGAATATGTAAAAACTTTGTCTCTGAAAATGTAAGAAACGCTTCTAGGCGTCAAACCATAAATGAAATGTGAAAATGAACTTTGGAGAAGGAGCTATTCGCCATCGTCCTATGCTTGCAACGATATGAACCTTGCCTTCAAGGACACCAACCCATCACCATCTATTCTGATCATAATCCTCTTCGTTTTCTACAACAAGCCCAATTCTCCAACCAGCGTTTACTTCGTTGGGCCTTGTACCTACATAACTACAACGTCCAGATCTTCTACATCAAAGGATCAGACAACATAGTTGAGGACGCACTATCACGTGTTCATGAAGTGGAATCTTCACTCCTTCTAGCATCGACATCTCTGGCATTAGGAAAAGGCTTCGGGGAGGAGCTGTCACGTGAATCCCCTGCATAGCAGTGGAACTGTCTTTTCCCCTCACCTTCAATGCCTATGTACTGGAAGTCTACCTCTACACCAGCCCTGATGAGTCATCAGTCCTGCCACCTCTCCATAACCCCCCCCCCCCCCCCCCCCAAAGGGCCAGGCACGGCCTGGTACGACTCAGAGGCAAGCTGGGCGCCTCTGTTAACTGGAAGATTTTTAGTATTTTTGAGTTTTTGCAGTAACTATATATTGACGGTCTATGCCATGATCTCCACGAGTCATGTTGCTTGGACTAAGCTGGTATACATATGGCACGCAAGCCTAATCTAGTTTTAATATCGGATATATCCCCCCATGTTTACAAGTTAATTCCCACACTTAACGTAACTTCATCCCCCCCCCCCCCCTTTTCCAAGTAATTGGGGATTAAGCCCCAACGAATTGATGGTTAATTGATTGGTCCAAACCACGATTAATTAATCTTCTAAATCGTTTTTGGTTTGGTGGTGGCAGCAACTGAAGGTCCATGAGTATTGGTAGAAGCCTCGTGCCTCGTCTGGTGGTGGTGTATCTTGACGGTGGAACGTCGGAGGTCACCAGGTGTGGACTGGAGGCTGTGGTAGAGCTCCGGGGGCTCTAAGGTTTACTTAACAAAGGGTAGTGGACAAGTGAGAGACATTACCCTGTACCTGTTACATGTGTGTTCTCGCATGTGTCTTTGTATGTGTCTTCCTCGCATGTGTCCTTCTCAAGTGGAGTCTCGAGTTGGGTTCGAGGGTATTAACTTACTCCTTCGAGTAGGACTCTACATTCTCCTTCGAGTAGGACTCTACATTCTCCTTCGAGTAGGACTCTACATTCTCCTTCGAGGAGGACTCTACATTCTCCTTCGAGTAGGACTCTACATTATCCTTCGAGTAGGACTCAACATTCTCCTTCGAGGAGGACTCTACATTCTCCTTCGAGGAGGACTCTACATTCTCCTTCGAGGAGGACTCTACATTCTCCTTCGAGTAGGACTCTACATTCTCCTTCGAGTAGGACTCTACATTCTCCTTCGAGGAGGACTCTACATTCTCCTTCGAGGAGGACTCTACATTATCCTTCGAGGAGGACTCTACATTCTCCTTCGAGTAGGACTCTACATTCTCCTTCGAGGAGGACTCTACATTCTCCTTCGAGGAGGACTCTACATTCTCCTTCGAGGAGGACTCTACATTCTCCTTCGAGGAGGACTCTACATTCTCCTTCGAGGAGGACTCTACATTCTCCTTCGAGGAGGACTCTACATTCTCCTTCGAGGACTCTACATTCTCCTTCGAGGAGGACTCTACATTCTCCTTCGAGGAGGACTCTACATTCTCAAGACACTAAATTTCCCGTAGTTGAGTGTAGCGCACGCGCGCCTTAGTGAGCGCACGCGCGCCTATACGAGCTCTTGATCTGCCACTCCGTACAAAATTCAACTGTTTTACCTAACCAGAAGCGTCCGAACCCAAGTAACCCACCTAACCCATCGAGGCCCATGCATAGGCAACGTTAGTATTATGGTGTATTAATGATGGCCAACAGGTCGTGTTTTTAACGGAATGGTCCATTCCGTCAAAATTGCAACGTATTAAGCTATCATTTTGACATTGAATAAGTGACAAATTTAGGGAATTCTGACAGAAATGATTCTGACAGTTAAGCTGCCTGACAGATTACCTGTCAGACAAGCTGTTAGCTAAGCTGCCAGCTTAATGACATATCCCAGCGCATGGTCCTCATATCCCAGCTCCTTGTCCTCATATCCCAGCTCCTTGTCCTCGTATCCCAGCTTCTTGCCCTCATATCCTAGCTCTTGGTCTTCATATCCCAGTTCGTTGTCCTCATATCCCAGCTCCTTGTACTCATATCCCAGCTCCTTGTCCTCATATCCCAGCTCTTTGTCCTCGTATCCCAGCTCCTTGTCCTCATATCCCAGCTCCTTGTCCTCGTATCCCAGCTCCTGGTCCTCATATCCCAGCTCCTTTTCCTCATATCCCAGCTCCTTGTCCTCATATCCCAGCTCCTTGTCCTCATATCCCAGTTCCTTGTCCTCATATCCCAGCTCCTTGCCTTCATATCCCAGCTCCTTGTCCTCATATCCCAGCACCTTGTCCTCATATCCCAGCTCCTTGTCCTCATATCCCAGCTCCTTGCCTTCATATCCCAGCTCCTTGTCCTCATATCTCAGCCCCTTGTCCTCATATCCCAGCTCCTTGTCCTCATATCCCAGCTCCTTGTCCTCATATCCCAGCTCCTTGCCTTCATATCCCAGCTCCTTGTCCTCATATCCCAGCACCTTGTTCTCATATCCCAGCTCCTTGTCCTCATATCCCAGCTCCTTGTCCTCATATCCCAGCTCCTTTTCCTCATATCCCAGCTCCTTGTCCTCGTATCCTAGCTCCTTGTCCTCGTATCCCAGCTCCTTGTCCTCGTATCCCAACTTCTTGTCCTCATATCCCAGCTCCTGGTCCTCATATCCCAGCTCCTTGTCCTCATATCCCAGTTCCCCGTCCTCGTATCCCAGCTCCGTGTCCTTATATCCCAGCTCCTTGTCGTCATATCCCAGCTCCTTGTCCTCGTATCACAGCTCCTTGTCCTCATATACCAGCTCCTTGTCCTCATATCCCAGTTCCCCGTCCTCGTATCCCAGCTCCTTGTCCTCATATCCCAGCTCCTTTTCCTCATATCCCAGCTCCTGGTCCTCATAACCCAGCTCCTTGTCCTTATATCCCAGTTCCTCGTCCTCGTATCCCAGCTCCTTGTCCTCATATCCCAGCTCCTTTTCCTCATATCCCAGCTCCTTGTCCTCATATCCCAGCTCCTGGTCCTCATATCCCAGCTCCTTGTCCTCACATCCCAGTTCCTTGTCCTCATATCCCAGCTCCTTTTCCTCATATCCCAGCTCCTTGTCCTCACATCCCAGTTCCTTGTCCTCATATCCCAGCTCCTTGTTTTCACTTTTCTTCCAATTGCTGTATACTCATACTGACTTAGCGCTTTCTCCTCGCAATTACCATAGTCTAAGATGTAGATAGTTTGTGTCGTAAATTAGTATGGTAATTAGTCATAACTCAGTAACTGAAGATGCTAAGTAGTCGTGTGTGGGAACATCAAGGATCATTCAGGATTAAACCAACACACTTGAGTAGAGTTGTAAGGGCCCATACCACTAGTTTTTGTGAGTCTTTGGCGAGGGGGGGGGGCTCTCTGTGCTGGGGAGGGTTGTATAGTGGGGTTGTGATTGTTGTATAGTGTGGGGTTGTTGTATAGTGTGAGGTTGTTGTATAGTGTGGGGTTGTTGTATAGTGTGAGGTTGTTGTATAGTGTGGGGTTGTTGTATAGTGTGGGGTTGTTGTATAGTGTGAGGTTGTTGTATAGTGTGGGGTTGTTGTATAGTGTGAGGTTGTTGTATAGTGTGAGGTTGTTGTATGGTGTGGGGTTGTTGTATAGTGTGAGGTTGTTGTATAGTGTGAGGTTGTTGTATAGTGTGGGGTTGTTGTATAGTGTGAGGTTGTTGTATGGTGTGAGGTTGTTGTATGGTGTGGGGTTGTTGTATGGTGTGGGGTTGTTGTATAGTGTGAGGTTGTTGTATAGTGTGGGGTTGTTGTATAGTGTGAGGTTGTTGTATAGTGTGAGGTTGTTGTATGGTGTGGGGTTGTTGTATAGTGTGAGGTTGTTGTTGTATGGTGTGGGGTTGTTGTATGGTGTGGGGTTGTTGTATAGTGTGGGGTTGTTGTATAGTGTGGGGTTGTTGTATAGTGTGGGGTTGTTGTATAGTGTGAGGTTGTTGTATAGTGTGGGGTTGTTGTATAGTGTGGGGTTGTTGTATAGTGTGAGGTTGTTGTATAGTGTGAGGTTGTTGTATAGTGTGGGGTTGTTGTATAGTGTGGGGTTGTTGTATAGTGTGGGGTTGTTGTATGGTGTGGGGTTGTTGTATAGTGTGGGGTTGTTGTATGGTGTGGGGTTGTTGTATAGTGTGAGGTTGTTGTATAGTGTGGGATTGTTGTATAGTGTGGGGTTGTTGTATAGTGTGGGGTTGTTGTATGGTGTGGGGTTGTTGTATAGTGTGGGGTTGTTGTATAGTGTGAGGTTGTTGTATAGTGTGGGGTTGTTGTATGGTGTGGGGTTGTTGTATAGTGTGGGGTTGTTGTATGGTGTGGGGTTGTTGTATAGTGTGGGGTTGTTGTATGGTGTGGGGTTGTTGTATGGTGTGGGGTTGTTGTATAGTGTGGGGTTGTTGTATAGTGTGGGTTGTTGTATAGTGTGGGGTTGTTGTATAGTGTGGGGTTGTTGTATAGTGTGGGGTTGTTGTATGGTGTGGGGTTGTTGTATAGTGTGGGGTTGTTGTATAGTGTGGGTTGTTGTATAGTGTGGGGTTGTTGTATAGTGTGGGGTTGTTGTATAGTGTGGGGTTGTTGTATGGTGTAGGGTTGTTGTATAGTGTGGGGTTGTTGTATAGTGTGGGATTGTTGAATAGTGTGGGGTTGTTGTATGGTGTGGGGTTGTTGTATAGTGTGGGGTTGTTGTATAGTGTGGGTTGTTGTATAGTGTGGTTTGTTGTATAGTGTGGGATTGTTGTATAGTGTGGGGTTGTTGTATGGTGTGGGGTTGTTGTATGGTGTGGGGTTGTTGTATAGTGTGGGGTTGTTGTATAGTGTGGGGTTGTTGTATAGTGTGGGGTTGTTGTATGGTGTGGGGTTGTTGTATAGTGTGGGGTTGTTGTATAGTGTGGGGTTGTTGTATAGTGTGGGTTGTTGTATGGTGTGGGGTTGTTGTATAGTGTGGGGTTGTTGTATAGTGTGGGGTTGTTGTATAGTGTGGGTTGTTGTATAGTGTGGGTTGTTGTATAGTGTGGGGTTGTTGTATAGTGTGGGGTTGTTGTATGGTGTGGGGTTGTTGTATAGTGTGGGGTTGTTGTATGGTGTGGGGTTGTTGTATAGTGTGGGGTTGTTGTATAGTGTGGGGTTGTTGTATAGTGTGGGGTTGTTGTATAGTGTGGGTTGTTGTATAGTGTGGGGTTGTTGTATAGTGTGGGGTTGTTGTATGGTGTGGGGTTGTTGTATAGTGTGGGATTGTTGTATAGTGTGTGGGGTTGTTGTATAGTGTGGGGTTGTTGTATAGTGTGGGGTTGTTGTATAGTGTGGGGTTGTTGTATAGTGTGAGGTTGTTGTATGGTGTGGGGTTGTTGTATAGTGTGGGTTGTTGTATAGTGTGGGGTTGTTGTATAGTGTGGGGTTGTTGTATAGTGTGGGATTGTTGTATAGTGTGTGGGGTTGTTGTATAGTGTGGGGTTGTTGTATAGTGTGGGGTTGTTGTATAGTGTGGGGTTGTTGTATAGTGTGGGGTTGTTGTATAGTGTGAGGTTGTTGTATGGTGTGGGGTTGTTGTATAGTGTGTGGGGTTGTTGTATAGTGTGGGGTTGTTGTATAGTGTGGGTTGTTGTATAGTGTGGGGTTGTTGTATAGTGTGGGGTTGTTGTATAGTGTGGGGTTGTTGTATAGTGTGGGATTGTTGTATAGTGTGTGGGGTTGTTGTATAGTGTGGGGTTGTTGTATAGTGTGGGGTTGTTGTATAGTGTGGGGTTGTTGTATAGTGTGGGGTTGTTGTATAGTGTGAGGTTGTTGTATGGTGTGGGGTTGTTGTATAGTGTGTGGGGTTGTTGTATAGTGTGGGGTTGTTGTATAGTGTGGGGTTGTTGTATGGTGTGGGGTTGTTGTATAGTGTGGGGTTGTTGTATGGTGTGGGGTTGTTGTATAGTGTGGGGTTGTTGTATGGTGTGGGGTTGTTGTATAGTGTGTGGGGTTGTTGTATAGTGTGGGGTTGTTGTATAGTGTGAGGTTGTTGTATGGTGTGGGGTTGTTGTATAGTGTGTGGGGTTGTTGTATAGTGTGGGGTTGTTGTATAGTGTGGGGTTGTTGTATGGTGTGGGGTTGTTGTATAGTGTGGGGTTGTTGTATGGTGTGGGGTTGTTGTATAGTGTGGGGTTGTTGTATGGTGTGGGGTTGTTGTATAGTGTGGGGTTGTTGTATAGTGTGGGTTGTTGTATAGTGTGGGTTGTTGTATAGTGTGGGTTGTTGTATAGTGTGAGGTTGTTGTATGGTGTGGGGTTGTTGTATAGTGTGGGTTGTTGTATAGTGTGGGTTGTTGTATAGTGTGGGTTGTTGTATAGTGTGAGGTTGTTGTATGGTGTGGGGTTGTTGTATAGTGTGGGTTGTTGTATAGTGTGGGTTGTTGTATAGTGTGGGGTTGTTGTATAGTGTGGGTTGTTGTATAGTGTGGGTTGTTGTATAGTGTGGGTTGTTGTATAGTGTGAGGTTGTTGTATGGTGTGGGGTTGTTGTATAGTGTGGGTTGTTGTATAGTGTGGGTTGTTGTATAGTGTGGGGTTGTTGTATAGTGTGGGTTGTTGTATAGTGTGGGTTGTTGTATAGTGTGGGGTTGTTGTATAGTGTGGGTTGTTGTATAGTGTGGGTTGTTGTATAGTGTGAGGTTGTTGTATGGTGTGGGGTTGTTGTATAGTGTGGGGTTGTTGTATAGTGTGGGTTGTTGTATGGTGTGGGGTTGTTGTATTGTGTGGGTTGTTGTATAGTGTGAGGTTGTTGTATGGTGTGGGGTTGTTGTATAGTGTGGGGTTGTTGTATAGTGAGGGGTTGTTGTATAGTGTGGGGTTGTTGTATAGTGTGGGTTGTTGTATAGTGTGGGTTGTTGTATAGTGTGGGGTTGTTGTATAGTGTGGGGTTGTTGTATAGTGTGGGGTTGTTGTATAGTGTGGGGTTGTTGTATAGTGTGGGGTTGTTGTATAGTGTGAGGTTGTTGTATAGTGTGGGGTTGTTGTATAGTGTGGGTTGTTGTATAGTGTGGGTTGTTGTATAGTGTGGGGTTGTTGTATAGTGTGGGGTTGTTGTATAGTGTGGGTTGTTGTATAGTGTGGGTTGTTGTATAGTGTGGGGTTGTTGTATAGTGTGGGGTTGTTGTATAGTGTGGGTTGTTGTATAGTGTGGGTTGTTGTATAGTGTGGGTTGTTGTATAGTGTGGGGTTGTTGTATAGTGTGGGGTTGTTGTATAGTGTGGGGTTGTTGTATAGTGTGGGGTTGTTGTATAGTGTGGGTTGTTGTATAGTGTGGGTTGTTGTATAGTGTGGGGTTGTTGTATAGTGTGGGGTTGTTGTATAGTGTGGGGTTGTTGTATAGTGTGGGGTTGTTGTATAGTGTGGGTTGTTGTATAGTGTGGGTTGTTGTATAGTGTGGGTTGTTGTATAGTGTGGGTTGTTGTATAGTGTGGGTTGTTGTATAGTGTGGGTTGTTGTATAGTGTGGGTTGTTGTATAGTGTGGGGTTGTTGTATAGTGTGGGGTTGTTGTATAGTGTGGGGTTGTTGTATAGTGTGGGGTTGTTGTATAGTGTGGGGTTGTTGTATAGTGTGGGGTTGTTGTATAGTGTGGGTTGTTGTATAGTGTGGGGTTGTTGTATAGTGTGGGGTTGTTGTATAATGTGGGGTTGTTGTATAGTGTGGGGTTGTTGTATAGTGTGGGGTTGTTGTATAGTGTGGGTTGTTGTATAGTGTGGGGTTGTTGTATAGTGTGGGTTGTTGTATAGTGTGGGGTTGTTGTATAGTGTGGGGTTGTTGTATAGTGTGGGGTTGTTGTATAGTGTGGGGTTGTTGTATAGTGTGGGGTTGTTGTATAGTGTGGGGTTGTTGAATAGTGTGGGGTTGTTGTATAGTGTGGGGTTGTTGTATAGTGTGGGATTGTTGTATAGTGTGGGGTTGTTGTATAGTGTGGGGTTGTTGTATAGTGTGGGATTGTTGTATGGTGTGGGGTTGTTGTATGGTGTGGGGTTGTTGTATGGTGTGGGATTGTTGTATAGTGTGGGGTTGTTGTATAGTGTGGGGTTGTTGTATAGTGGGGGGTTGTAAAGGCTGCAGATAGTGGTAGGTGTACAGGTTGCAGATAGTGGTAGGTGTAAAGGTTGCAGATAGTGGTAGTTATAAAGGTTGCAGATAGTGGTAGGTGTAAAGGTTGCAGATAGTGGTAGGTGTAAAGGTTGCAGATAGTGGTAGGTGTACAGGTTGCAGATAGTGGTAGGTGTACAGGTTGCAGATAGTGGTAGGTGTACAGGTTGCAGATAGTGGTAGGTGTACAGGTTGCAGATAGTGGTAGTTATAAAGGTTGCAGATAGTGGTAGGTGTAAAGGTTGCAGATAGTGGTAGGTGTAAATGTGATACAAATCATGACAGATGGTCACAGTAATTCCAACTAAGTTGATATAAAACCAGCGATTAATATCATATAACTCTAACGACGTTTCACAGTTGTCAAGTACTGTGACTACCCCCCCAGTTTGCGTAGTGTACCTGTTCACAGTACTCCCTGTTGGTTTGGTATTGTTAACAACTGCCACAGTTCACAGTACCTCGCTGCCGGTGTAGTGTTCCACACACACACACAGAAATCTTGTCCCATACAAAATAGAATGATTAAGGGTCACAGTACTGCTGGATATAACAGTTCATATTGATCTGATTATTCACCGTACTTGAGCGGTCACAGTATTACTGTATCACTTACTGGCTTCACTTAAACATTGTGGTTGTTAGTAACCAGTCATTATAGGTGTATGCCACGAGTTCATCCTTCCCACAGGCCTACTGCACAACTTATCAGCCTTAGGGACAGACTCAGTCATGTCAACAGAGATGTCTGACTCCACCACAATAATAACAAACCAATTCAATCAGAACATAGAAGTGCTTTCAACCGTTCTCTATTAATGCCTTCAATTGGTCAGAAAAAAATAACACCCATTTCACCCCTTGTCGTGCAATAGTGTTGACACTCGCTCATGCTTCCTTATTTGCATGACCCATAATTATTAACTACAGGATTAATTAATTAAACAACTATTCTAATAAAAAATGAAACACTAATCCGTGTAGTCCACAAATTTAAATATAAGTAAAAGGAACATGAACCAAAAAGCTTCATTCACTCAAAAGTTACGATACACAATAATATTACATCTGGCGATAACTGCTGCTAATGAAAGAACTTTGCACTCTGCACATAATAAGCCTAATAACCGCTTTAACCAGACATAACTGAGCACGAGTCTAACCAGACATAACTGAGCACGAGTCTAACCAGACATAACTGAGCACGAGTCTAACCAGACATAACTGTGCACGAGTCTAACCAGACATAACTGAGCACGAGTCTAACCAGACATAACTGAGCACGAGTCTAACCAGACATAACTGAGCACGAGTCTAACCAGACATAACTGTGCACGGGTCTAACCAGACTTAACTGAGCACGAGTCTAACCAGACATAACTGAGCACGAGTCTAACCAGACATAACTGAGCACGAGTCTAACCAGACATAACTGAGCACGAGTCTAACCAGACATAACTGAGCACGAGTCTAACCAGACATAACTGAGCACGAGTCTAACCAGACATAACTGAGCACGAGTCTAACCAGACATAACTGAGCACGAGTCTAACCAGACTTAACTGAGCACGAGTCTAACCAGACATAACTGAGCACGAGTCTAACCAGACATAACTGAGCACGAGTCTAACCAGACATAACTGAGCACGAGTCTAACCAGACATAACTGAGCACGAGTCTAACCAGACATAACTGAGCACGAGTCTAACCAGACATAACTGAGCACGGGTCTAACCAGACATAACTGAGCACGAGTCTAACCAGACATAACTGTGCACGAGTCTAACCAGACATAACTGAGCACGAATCTAACCAGACATAACTGAGCACGAGTCTAACCAGACATAACTGAGCACGAGTCTAACCAGACATAACTGAGCACGAGTCTAACCAGACATAACTGAGCACGAGTCTAACCAGACATAACTGAGCACGAGTCTAACCAGACATAACTGAGCACGAGTCTAACCAGACATAACTGAGCACGAGTCTAACCAGACATAACTGAGCACGAGTCTAACCAGACATAACTGAGCACGGGTCTAACCAGACATAACTGAGCACGAGTCTAACCAGACATAACTGAGCACGAGTCTAACCAGACATAACTGAGCACGAGTCTAACCAGACATAACTGAGCACGAGTCTAACCAGACATAACTGAGCACGAGTCTAACCAGACATAACTGAGCACGAGTCTAACCAGACATAACTGAGCACGAGTCTAACCAGACATAACTGAGCACGGGTCTAACCAGACATAACTGAGCACGAGTCTAACCAGACATAACTGAGCACGAGTCTAACCAGACATAACTGAGCACGAGTCTAACCAGACATAACTGAGCACGAGTCTAACCAGACATAACTGAGCACGGGTCTAACCAGACATAACACAACTCTTAGAGCAGTTAATCTTAACACAACTTGTGCCTTCCAGTTTCCATGTGTCACTGGCCGGTAGGAACACACACAGGACACGGCAAGAAACACCTCTCACAAGCCAGCCAACCCATCATTATAGTAGGGGAAATAGGGGAAGAGACCTTCGACAAGCCGCCGGCTTCCTGTCGTCGTCGAGGCCACTAGAGTTAGTGGCAGGTAAACTCTGGTAAATTTCTACAATAGTTGCCATCTGGCCAACACTGCCAGTAAATATAATAATGAAGTAATACAATAATATAAGTATATGGAACAATAGACAACTAATAATAATAAGGATAATGAACAATAATAATAAGGATAATGAACAATAATAATAAGGATAATGAACAATAATAATAAGGATAATGACCAATAATCTAGCACCCCCGGTGGAGTTTGGTATAGCTTAAGGGGGCATCAGGTCCAAATATGCCAAAAATATACAATAAATGAAAACTCGTTCGATTTCAATCAAACATTTTTGACGAGTTGTATATGAAAGAGTTTCATCTGGTCCAAGTCTCAGCATCGTAGCATATATAGGATGGGAGGAAAAAATATTGAATTATGTGTCAAAAATTTTCCAAAATGGTGAAAAATTAACATGAAGCACAAGTGTCGACTGAAGTCATGTTTATGACTCTCAGCTATCACAATAGCATGTAATAAAATTATTTAATAATTAGTTTTATCCAACAAAAATTTAGTTAAAAAAATCATTTGTTTTTTCTTATTTGTTTATCGGACGATTTGCATGAAACTTATACAGCTGACTGCACGTAAGCCTGTCTGTAAGGTGCTAATTTTGGAGGAAATTGGTTGATGTCAACCTCAGCCACAGATGGCAGCACCTTAGATTTTATTTTTTCCTATTTATTTTCAAGTCATATAAACGTTCCTAAAACTCTCTCATTTTTTGCTCAATTTACATGAAACTTACACCTTATATGTAGAGTTTATGTCTCTACATATCTGTTTCTACTTTTTTTCCCAAGTTCTTTTATTGATTTTATAATAGTAATAAACCATGATATATGTGCATAATTTTTTTTATGGAACTTTGACTATTTGTATTAGTAAAACTAAACATATTTTGGAAAATCCGCTGAAACAGATCCTTCTATTATATACTAATGTGATAGAAGTGTCATATAAATGTTTTCATTTGAAATTTGTGGTTGTTATTTCTATTTGAAAATTTGTAAAAATCGTTGAACAAAGAAAAACCAAAAAAAAATATCTTTCTATTTAGGCTTCAGTACTGACACTTTGAACAATTGCAACCCTTTTCATATACAACTAGTCAAAAACGATTTGTTGACATTGAACAACTTTTAAAAAAAAACTAACTGATGCCCCTTTAATAAATACAATTATTAATGGAGTGGAGTTTGGTAATATACTTAGTTCGTCCGCCTGATACACAGCTGACTGCTACAAGACATGGGACAGAACAGAACCCGTCCAATACCTGTGGACGTATCGCTGTATCTAATATCAACATACATCTAATACAATTATAATGACATACTATGACCTTACTTGGTAACTGAATATCATTTACTTCGTAACACCAGTAACAATTAACATAAAATCAGGTTGATCCAATATAACCGAGAACAATAGTTACGTTAAATTAATAGTTAGGATCCTGGTTAATACCCGGATCATATCTATCTCTCTCTCACACACACACACACACACACGGGGGGGGCCTCGTAGCCTGGTGGATAGCGCGCAGGACTCGTAATTCTGTGGCGCGGGTTCGATTCCCGCACGAGGCAGAAACAAATGGGCAAAGTTTCTTTCACCCTAAGTGCCCCTGTTACCTAGCAGTAAATAGGTACCTGGGAGTTAGTCAGCTGTCACGGGCTGCTTCCTGGGGTGTGTGTGTGTGTGGTGTGGAAAAAAAAAAAAGTAGTTAGTAAACAGTTGATTGACAGTTGAGAGGCGGGCCGAAAGAGCAAAGCTCAACCCCCGTAAAAACACAACTAGTAAACACACACACACACACACACACACACACACACACACACACACACACACACACCTACCGCCCCCCCCCCTCGTTATGCAACACACACTTACTCTTCCTTGTCATGTAACACAAAGTAACGTCTCTTTCTCCTCTTGCTTCTCAACCACCAAACAAGACACACAGACAGACATGAAGCAGCCAATAGTAAGGTTACGAGGGGGAGATACACAACCCTTGTCGTTATCTTAACCAAATGTTTATATTGAGGGCCTTCACTGGCTGCGAAAATATTAGCATGTGTCTGAAAACTCTGCCAATGGTCTGTAATTACAAGCCCAAAAAAACTTTAATTTCATTAGTTTTTAATACGAATTTCCTGCAGTTTATAATTTATAACACGTATAATAATACCAGAACACAATGAAATTTTGAAATAGTGATGTACTTAGAATAATAATAATAATAGATTATTTTCATAGGTTTGACTTGATGGGGAGCACAGGTCGACCCAAGGCTATGGTTGATATGGTGCCCAGATCAACCCAGTGTTTTGACCAACACAACATTATTCCACCCAAGAAAATCAAAGAAAAATAATGGGAAAGGACGATAATATGAATAGGCATTGTGATGCAAGATCCCTAACTAACATGTCAACACACAACCTAGCTATTATTGGACTTCTGATCAACAGTTTAACTGGTGTCTTCAAGTTACTAAGACGATTAGATTTTTCTTTAGTTTTGCTAACGACAGTATTTAATGTTTTACAATATAGTAGGAACAATTGTTTATCTTTTTTAATTTGGTCGATCCGCTTTAAGATTCGTCACCAACTTCATGGGGGTGTCCATAGGAGCAGACTGCTTTTGAATGGGAGCAATCAGACCAACCCGGACCCACCTATGTTAGGCACCAACCCTTCAATCATCACCGTGCAAGATTGCACGAGACTAGTCCCAAGTATCTGACCTCGAACCATGGACAGTAACATTTTCTTTTTATTGATATTATAGAATGTTCACAGATTATATGGATCTTCAAAGCAGGTAAAGTGAGAAGCAGAATTATGTGGGGCGTTCAGAACCTGCCCGGTGAGCAGACTAATGAGTTGTTGAACCACTAATGGCCCCCCGGCGCTGTCCAGAACTGGTGAACCACTAATGGCCCCCCGGCGCTGTCCAGGACAGGTGAACCACTAATGGCCCCCCGGCGCGGTCCTGGACAGTTGAACCACTAATGGCCCCCCGGCGCTGTCCAGGACAGTAGAACCACTAATGGCCCCCCGGCGCTGTCCAGGACTGGTGAACCACTAATGGCCCCCCCCCGGCGCGGTCCTGGACAGTTGAACCACTAATGGCCCCCCCCCGGCGCTGTCCAGGACAGTTGAACCACTAATGGCCCCCCCTGGCGCTGTCCAGGACAGTAGAACCACTAATGGCCCCCCCTGGCGCTGTCCAGGACAGTAGAACCACTAATGGCCCCCCCTGGCGCTGTCCAGGACAGTAGAACCACTAATGGCCCCCCTGGCGCTGTCCAGGACAGTTGAACCACTAATGGCCCCCCTGGCGCTGTCCAGGACAGTAGAACCACTAATGGCCCCCCTGGCGCTGTCCAGGACAGGTGAACCACTAATGGCCCCCCGGCACTGTCAAGGACAGTAGAACCACTAATGGTCCCCCGGCGCTGTCCAGGACAGTTGAACCACTAATGGCCCCCCGGCGCTGTCCAGGACAGTTGAACCACTAATGGCCCCCCGGCGCTGTCCAGGACAGTTGAACCACTAATGGCCCCCCGGCGCGGTCCTGGACAGTTGAACCACTAATGGCCCCCCGGCGCTGTCCAGGACAGTTGAACCACTAATGGTCCCCCGGCGCTGTCCAGGACAGTTGAACCACTAATGGTCCCCCAGCGCGGTCCAGGACAGTAGAACCACTAATGCCCCCCCGGCGCGGTCCAGGACAGTTGAACCACTAATGGCCCCCCGGCGCTGTCCAGGATAGTAGAACCACTAATGGCCCCCCGGCGCTGTCCAGGACAGTTGAACCACTAATGGCCACCCGGCGCTGTCCAGGACAGTACAACCACTAATGGCCCCCCCCCGGCGAGGTCCAGGACAGTTGAACCACTAATGGCCCCCCCCCCCCCGGCGAGGTCCAGGACAGTTGAACCACTAATGGCCCCCCGGCGCTGTCCAGGACTGGTGAACCACTAATGGCCCCCCGGCGCTGTCCAGGACAGTAGAACCACTAATGGCCCCCCGGCGCTGTCCAGGACAGTTGATCCACTAATGGCCACCCGGCGCTGTCCAGGACAGTACAACCACTAATGGCCCCCCCGGCGAGGTCCAGGACAGTTGAACCACTAATGGCCCCCCCCCGGCGAGGTCCAGGACAGTTGAACCACTAATGGCCCCCCGGCGCTGTCCAGGACTGGTGAACCACTAATGGCCCCCTGGCGCTGTCCAGGACTGGTGAACCACTAATGGTCCCCCAGCGCGGTCCAGGACAGTAGAACCACTAATGGCCCCCCGGCGCTGTCCAGGACTGGTGAACCACTAATGGCCCCCCGGCGCTGTCCAGGATAGTAGAACCACTAATGGCCCCCCCGGCGCTGTCCAGGACAGTAGAACCACTAATGGCCCCCCGGCGCTGTCCAGGACAGTAGAACCACTAATGGCCCCCCCCCGGCGAGGTCCAGGACAGTTGAACCACTAATGGCCCCCCGGCGCTGTCCAGGACAGTTGGACCACTAATGGCCCCCCCCCCCAGCGCTGTCCAGGACAGTTGAACCACTAATGACCCCCCGGCGCTGTCCAGGACTGGTGAACCACTAATGGCCCCCCGGCGCTGTCCAGGACAGTTGGACCACTAATGCCCCCCCCCCCCCCGACGCGGTCCAGGACAGTAGCCCAATCATATGCTAAAGGTTTGCTCTCTAAATATTTACCAAGGACAGAGTAGGGGAGCGGGATGAAGGTCCTGTAGAACAGCCAGGGAGTCCTTACCGGACCTCAGAGGTGCATCTAGGCCGGGTCCTGTCTAGGTGATGATTATTTAACAATTATTTTGTTGGTGAATATATTCTAACCTGTTCGAGGGAGACGTGTTCATGTTATTGGGAATTTGTGTCTGTGTGTCAGTGTGCTTCAGAGGTGAATAGAGCTGCCTGCGTCAATGTTCTCCACAGGTGAACAAATATCCCTGATCGTGAACAGAGTTCATTTTATTCCTGTTCTCCACAGGTAAACAGAAACTTCGTAAATGATCTAGAGAACGCAGTAGAACATGTTTCAGCATCAGTAGTGGAAATGTTAATGTGTTATCAGTATTGGAGAGTTATGACGGCGGGTGACTGGCGTGTTTTAGGAATTTTTGAAATATTTACTTTGGGGTATAGTTCTATTGTGCTGTTTGGTTGTGTGTAATAGAAGAGTCCCCGATGGTCTTCACAGGACTATGTGACCGGGGGCCACACACCCCCCCCCCCCCCCTCCCTAGCCAACCCACCATCACCACTACCACTAGTACCATCACTACCACCACCACCACTACCACCATCACCACCACCACCATCACCACTACCACCTTCACCACTACCACTGCGACCATCACAAGCATCATTACCACTACCACCAACACCAACACAATCACCACTACCAGCCTAAATACCCCCCACCACCACTACCACATCTAGTGCCTACTACTGATGGAACTGAACCTCATGTAGCTGAAAGACAAAACAGTAGACATGATCGTCACATTAAAAATCATCAGGAAATCGATAGATTAAAGACAGGTTATTTAACACGGGTGGTCCTCACACAAGGTGGAAACTGAGTACCTAAATGAGCCACAGAGACATTTGGAAGAACTTTTTCAGTGTCAGAGTAGTTAATAAACAGAATGCATTAGGCAGTGATGTGGTGGAGGCTGACTCCATACACAGTTTCAAGTGTAGATATGATAGAGCCCAGTAGGCTCAGGAACCTGTACACCTGTTTATTGACAGTTGAGAGGCGGGACCAAAGAGCCGAAGCCCACCCCCTTCCCCATTCTGCAAGCACAAATAGCTGAGAACAAACAGGTGAGCACGATTGCAACAAACACACTATGAGTCAACACAGGCAACACAAACAAATGCAACAAGAAGGAGGTACTTGTCAAGGGCGCGAGTGGATGAGGGGAAGTTAACTATGAGTGTCTGCCCCGGCCCCTCCACCTGCACCGTGTCAACAACAGTATTCACCATGCGGCCGGTAGCCGGAATCACAAGGCACTTACGAGGCCAGTTACGAGGTCTCTACCTCTTATACAGATCATTGGAAGCACGTAGTGGTATTGATTCAACAGTTTAAGAGCTCTGAAGGGATACGAAGTCGTCTATAAGTTGAAGTATTCTCTATTTGGACGATTTTATAGTGTTATTCAAACTGTAAACTACTTTTTCCTCTATTACCACCACCACCACCAATACTACTCTGCTAACACTGTTAATTCTTCGTCATCTGCTTGCACGTTTCTTTTTTGCTTTCCCGACTGTAATGCGTACGTCGCCAATGTACATGTAGCAAACGCTTCACGAAGCTGTCGGAATCAGCAGAGAAAATACGAGAGCAACCGTACAGGGCCTGGGAGCAAGGTCGACTTAGAGTCCTTGAGGGTCTCTTCTCAGACTAGCCTCACCTGGTCCTGGTCCACGTTGATCGTTGGAATCTCCTCAATGATTTAACACTTTAAGGGACTCCTAGGGTCCTCATCACATTTATAGTTTAGTGAATAATAGGCCACTCGGTGTTGAAGACACTTAGAGCTGAAGGCTTGAGTAATGTTGGCAGTATTCAGAAGTGGTTCAACGGAAACACTGCATAAAGCTTAACAGTAGTTTATTTACTAACTTAACCACTAATACAAAGGGTGCTTGATTTACTTTAGATTGGCGTCAGAAAGGCTATGGTTGCACTAGCGAGACTCTTGACGTCTGCCTAATGGATTTGAATCCACTCGTGGAGAAATACCTAACTTAACACAGTTGACAGCCAATCATTAACACGGCAACCTAACTGCCGGTATGTAAAGGGATCACAAGAGTTCCAGCCGGATACTCGGTAATGATGATATGCAATAAACACAATGGCACTGTCAATGGGACAGGCAATAACATGCACAATAATAATCACACACAATACTAAATGTGTGGTGTATGTGAAGCTCACATTCACAGACGAGTGTAATGCCGTGATACCACACAGATAAACACATACACCGTCAGGTGTCTTCACCTATAACCTGTGTCAGGTATGAGAAGGTGAGAACTGTGGTTGATCCCTCAGATCAACACAGACAGACACAATAAAACAATGACAAGATCTTGTACTTACAGGTGGGGTACCTCTCTTATTCACTCACTCACTCAGGCACATTTATACAAGAACTCGTAGGTGGCCTGACAGCTGGGCGCTCGTTCTGACATGAGACCATTAATGACAGGGTTTCCCACAAATCGTACTTGACATGGGGGTACTCGCAGGAGGGCGCGCTGTATGCATAACAGACACACGCACACACACTGGCACTGGCGGTGAGTAAGGGTGGTGACGTCACGTAGTACAGTGAGGGCGGCGGCTGGTGGGCTACACGCTCGGGACAGAGTGGCGGCTGGCTATATGGTACCTTGCAGGTACACTTGTGGTAAAAGTCACACACAGGTTACTTAGGCAGCGGCACTGCCTTAGTTCACTCCACGTCACTCACAACGATCTTGGTCACCAGGGGTTACCTGATACCAGTCTGTTTTGCTCTGGTGATTTGTTACTGTGGGCTTCTAAACAATATAGTCACAGTCGCGATTCACGGCGAGCGTTGGTATATCGAAAAGACGTTGAGTTTAACTTGACAGTGAGGAATAGATGGTATTCAGACTATTGGCCGATAGACAGAACAGGACACGTCCTGTGTGCAAGGGCTTCCTCACGTGAATGCTCTTGCCTGAGGCTCAGGGCACCTCATGGGGCACACACAAAGAGTTACAATTTGACCAAAAGCATTGCAGCAAAAGAGCGGGGACCAATCATATTGAACGTTCCCTGATCAGTAGCAGAGGTGACGTCATGAACACGTCACGACCACGTCACAGTTGTTATTCCTCCATCGCGCTGGTTGAGGCTGACCCCAGGGTCAGATTCTGTCCTGTCGCCTCGCTGGTGTTTCTCACACTGGCACCTCCTATGTACTCACTGATTCTTTGTGCCAAGTATGCTTAACTTTCCTGTATCTACTTCCTGCCTGGACATACGACGGCCTCCGTATTATAAACGTGTTCCTGATTAAGAGGGCATTCTGTAGATACCCAACATGCCAGTTCACTATCCAGGGTTAACAGAGATAGAGCTTGTGCACAAGTCCATTCAAGTCAGCTCTGGGAGAATCTTGAGAGACACTCTCTCACATCACCCCCCAACAAAGACCGAGCTCCACATAGTGGTGCTCGTTCCACCTCACACCGCTGACGCACGTGCACATACTGAGTGCATGTGGAGCGACCGGGTCGAGCGGACCATGTTTTCTATACTGCTAGGCGAGGCGGGTCCTCGTCTAGACTATTCTCTTCTGGTAAGTGTGGAATATCTTCAGGTCACCGGGTCACATGTGGCTATCTGTTCAGGTCTTGAGCAGGCACTGTGGTCAGACGTAGCTCCAGGTCTGGGTCGGCTCAACGCCTCGAAACCCTGAGTGGCGCTAGTCTGTCCACTGCCTCTCTCCACCTGTGTCCTGCCTGAAACATCAGAGACACACGGGGAACCAGTGTCCAGTGATGCGCGTTGCATTTCCTCGCTCATGTCTCCCTTGTTCGAAGTCTCGTTAATCACCCCTGACCTACTCAACCAGTCAGCGCCTACGTTGTCGGCTCCCTTTATGTAAACCACGCAAATGTGAACTGTTGAAGGAACAATACCCAGCGCATTATTCTAGGGTTTGCGTTTTTAAGCGTGCCGATGAAGGCTGAGGGGTTGGTGTTCTACTTGAAACGTGAAACGCTTACCACAGAGATACTGGTAGAATTTCCTTACTCCCACGACAGCAGCAAGGAGTTCCTTTTCTACAGTGGAGTACTTCTGCTCAGCATCGCTCAATTTACGACTGGAGTATGCAACTGGCCAGATTTCATCCAGGGTTAACAGAGCTTGTGCACGAAGATCTGTGCACTGCAATGAGCCATTCAAATCAGCTGTGGGAGAATCTTGAGAGATATACTCTCACACACGTAATGGGGTTGAACTCTAGTAACCACCTGCATGCTCGATCCTGAGGTAAGTGCAAGTATTGGACTGATGATTTCTCAAGCAATCAGCAGTCTTCATATTGTTGATACATCTTACATCAGGATATGAGCTTGTTGGGGACATAAACCCAAAAGAGAGCTCTGGTTGTTGCACCAGACTGTTACTTGCACACAAGCAGATAGTCCCTCTCCCCCCCCCCCCAACCACCCCCTGATAGAACAACAGCCGACCTCGGCAGCCATACTCCCGCTACCGTCGGTCGACCAGCAATGGACACTGGAGTGCTTGCGATTTACCTCGATCACCCTGTACACATCTTGATCTTGGAGAGGGTATCAGCATCACCTATTTAGGGGTGCGGCTCTAAAACTAGCTTAGTTGTCCTGTGTACACACCCTATTCGAGCCTCTGTGACTCCCTACTCTGTATGAAACTCTGCTTGGGGCTGAAATACCTGGAACATCTACATAAACATCCCCCAATTAAAGAAATCGATTCCTCACCTTACATGCCAATAAGCACTCAAGCACTCCCCCTCATACATTAATGTGTCCGAACGTTCCTCTGTTCTGCTCCTAGAGGCTCACTACCAATGCATATATCTAGGTCCTCCAAAAATCAGGAACGGCACTTCTGTAATTCTCCCACTCTGCTGCACAAGGAAGTCCTGCCCCAACATCAGTGACACTCCTCCTCCTCTGGTTCCAGAAAGAAAGGTGCAGCTTCCCTACACTGCTTGAAGTTCAACTCCTCACTATAGAGTTCTGCCCCAGCTCCAGGAGTTCTCCAGTCTTGAAGTTTCTCCATTAACTTCTTCCCACACAAACCTGCAACTTCATTACCATACCAATAAAAATGTTTTCCTAACAAAACATAATAGACCTACATCCCAGCATTAAATCTCGCCTTCCGACGATGCATCGTGCCGCTCAACTGTGGTGGGTACTCCCCCATCCTGGATGAGTCCAAGCTAGAAGCATGTCTTGACATAGCCGCGACGCTGGGGGCCTCCGCTCCTCAGTCGCCCCTTGATCTCCATCGAGAGAGGGTGTATCAATCCTCCCTCCAGCATGTTCTCTTAACTCTAACTCCTTATTTTAGCTAACTGATTCAATAAAGTCTCTACTCTATATACACATGTTCACTATGATTGTTGGGTACACGATCAAACACTGGTAGCTAATCTAACAACTGATTAAACAAGCTTGCAGCAGAAATCTATGACATGAGGGCATTCACTCTCTGGCGCTCACTCAGATCGCCCACCTAAATTGCTTTAGAAAAGAAATCATTATTTCTTTCATTATTCATGTAAAGAAAATTGAAAGAAATAATCAGTAAAGGAGTAAAAAGAATTACTCCTAACCAAAACATTAACCAGATAATATTCTACAAAACCAAGAAGACTTCCGAACTCCTTATCAAAAACAGTCCGAAGCCGACGGAGAACCCTCTACAACAGTCAAGCGTTGTATACATGTACACTTGCCCCCACGAAGGATGTAACCTTCAATCTAAGTACATAGGTATGACGTCGACCAAGCTGACGCGGCGTTAGACATGCCATCTTCAATCTGGTGCCCCCAGGAGTCACATGAGACAAGCCCATGACATCACCCTAACAAGAGAAATGTTGAACAAAAATACCTGTATAATAGACAAAACCCAAGATGCAAGAAGATTACAAATTCTTGAAGCAATTCACATAAGAATAGAACAACCTACCATGAACACCCAAATCCCGGAACTATTTACTCTACCCACCATGAGAGTAAGGACAAGACCAGAACATAACGATGCCAACACAGAAGACACTGTTCAACATAACAGGCCAATTACACTGGATTAATGTAGGAGAAAATCCTGTTAAAGTGCCAGATTTTCGAAAAGCTGATTTTAATAGCCTAAGAAATTTTTTGGGTCAAATTGATTGGAAAGTCTTGGGTATGGGGTGTGGGCCAGTCTTGGAGCGAGACATGACCCCAGCGATAGGTGACGTAAATGGGGATTTCGATGTGGATTCAATATATAACTTATATAAGAATATTCTAAACAAAGCACAGGAACGTAGTATACCATACAAATTGAATAGATCGAATACTAATGACCCAAAGTGGATAACAAAGAATTTGAAGAACCTTATAGGTAAAAAGAGAGCTTGGTACAAAAGGATTAAAAATGGGGAGGTCACTTTAGAATAGGAATTCGTACAACTGGTTAGAAATGTTAAAAAAGAGATAAGGAAAGCAAAAAGAAACTATGAAGTTCGCATAGCAGGGCAAGCAAACACAAATCCTAAAGGTTTTTTTCAGTTATATCGTACTAAGACTAGGGAAAGGATAGGTCCATTAAAAACTGAGACAGGTCAAATAACAGATAGTGATGAAGAGATGAGTAGTATTTTTAATAAATATTTTGTATCTGTATTTACTAAAGAGGAACTTAACAATATGCCTTCAGCCGAACAAGTCTATGTGGGTGGGGACGAGGACAGGTTGACGAGTTTAGCAGTTACCAGGGAGGATGTTCTTAAACAAATAGTAAAACTCAAACCAAACAAATCCCCAGGGCCGGATGAAGTGTTTGCCAGGGTGCTTAAAGAATGCAAAGAGGAGCTTTGTGACCCACTGTCAACCATATTTAATAAATCAATAGAGTCAGGCAGAGTGCCAGAGTTTTGGAAAGTTGCTAATGTGATACCAGTTTTTAAGAAAGGAGATAGATCACTTGCATCTAACTATCGACCAATTAGCCTAACGTTTATTGTGGGAAAGTTACTCGAATCTATAATAGCAAATAAAATTCGTCTTCATCTTGAAAAACATAAATTAATAATTGAGTCGCAACATGGTTTTATAAATGGCCGTTTATGTTTAACAAATTTGTTATCTTTTTATTCTAGCATAGTTGAGGCAGTTGATAGTGGTAAGGATTGTGATGTTGTGTACCTTTACTTAGCAAAGCTTTTGATACAATGCCACATGAAAGACTGATTAAAAAGATAGAGTCTCATGGTATTGGGGGGTGCTATATTAAGCTGGATTAGGGCATGGCTATACCAAAGGAAACAGAGAGTTAGTATAAATGGAGTCAAGTCAGAGTGGGAAAATGTTGTAAGTGGAGTGCCTCAAGGCTCTGTCCTGGGACCTCTGTTGTTTATAATACATATAAATGATTTAGATTCAGGTTTGAGTAGCAACATTTGCAAATTTGCCGATGATGCGAATATCGGTAGGGAAATTAATTCGGAGGAGGACTCACTATCACTTCAAGTTGATCTAGATATGGTTTTGAAATGGTCAAAGGATTGGCAGATGTAGTTTAATGCTGATAAATGTAAAGTTCTGAGGTTAGGTAATAATGATAGAGTTACAAGATACGAGCTAGATGGTGTTGAGATTGTGAAGTCGGATTGCGAAAAGGATCTGGGAGTTATGATTAGTAAGAATTTAAAACAAAAGGATCAATGCATAAATATTCGTAATAAGGCAAATCGGACACTTGGATTTATTAATCGCAGCGTTAGTAACAAGACACCTGGTGTGGTTCTCAAGCTATATCTTGCTCTAGTTAGGCCCCATTTAGATTATGCAGTTCAGTTTTGGTCGCCATATTATAGAATGGATATAAATTCACTTGAACGTGTCCAGCGTAGGATGACTAAGTTAATTCCCCAAATTAGAAATCTTTCATATGAAGAAAGATTAACAAAGCTTAAGTTGCATTCACTGGAAAGGCGAAGAGTTAGGGGTGACATGATAGAGGTTTACAAGTGGGTGAATGGACATAACAAAGGGGATATTAATAGGGTATTAAAGGTATCAACACAAGACAGAACACGAAACAATGGGTATAAATTGGATAAGTTTAGATTTAGGAAAGACTTGGGTAAATACTGGTTCAGTAACAGGGTTGTTGATTTGTGGAACCAATTGCCGCGTAACATTGTGGAGGTGGGGTCCCTCGATTGTTTCAAGCATGGATTGGACATGTATATGAGTGGGATTGGGTGGTTATAAATAGGAGCTGCCTCGTATGGGCCAACAGGCCTTCTGCAGTTGCCTTTGTTCTTATGTTAAATACTGGCTCAGTAACAGGGTTGTTGATTTAAGAACATAAGAACATAAGAACAAAGGTAACTGCAGAAGGCCTATTGGCCCATACGAGGCAGCTCCTATTCTATAACCACCCAATCCCACTCATATACTTGTCCAACCCGTGCTTGAAACAATCGAGGGACCCCACCTCCACAATGTTACGCGGCAATTGGTTCCACAAATCAACAACCCTGTTACTGAACCAGTATTTACCCAAGTCTTTCCTAAATCTAAACTTATCCAATTTATACCCATTGTTTCGTGTTCTGTCCTGTGTTGATACTTTTAGTACCCTATTAATATCCCCCCGGTTATGTCCATTCATCCACTTGTAAACCTCTATCATGTCACCCCTAACTCTTCGCCTTTCCAGTGAATGCAACTTAAGCTTTGTTAATCTTTCTTCATATGAAAGATTTCTAATTTGGGGAATTAACTTAGTCATCCTACGCTGGACACGTTCAAGTGAATTTATATCCATTCTATAATATGGCGACCAAAACTGAACTGCATAATCTAAATGGGGCCTAACTAGAGCAAGATATAGCTTGAGAACCACACCAGGTGTCTTGTTACTAACGCTGCGATTAATAAATCCAAGTGTCCGATTTGCCTTATTACGAACATTTATGCATTGATCCTTTTGTTTTAAATTCTTACTAATCATAACTCCCAGATCCCTTTCGCAATCCGACTTCGCAATCACAACACCATCTAGCTCGTATCTTGTAACTCTATCATCATTACCTAACCTCAGAACTTTACATTTATCAGCATTAAACTGCATCTGCCAATCCTTTGACCATTTCAAAACCCTATCTAGATCAACTTGAAGTGATAGTGAGTCCTCCTCCGAATTAATTTCCCTACCGATTTTCGTATCATCGGCAAATTTGCAAATGTTGCTACTCAAACCTGAAATTGATTTGTGGAACCAATTACCGCATAACGTGCTGGAGGTGGGGTCCCTCGATTGTTTCAAGCGCGGGTTGGACAAGTGTATGAGTGGGATTGGGTGGTTATAAATAGGAGCTGCCTCGTATGGGCCAATAGGCCTTCTGCAGTTGCCTTTGTTCTTATGTTAATCTTTGTATGTAGATAGGAGCTGCCTCGTATGGGCCAATAAACCTTCTGCAGTTACCTCTATTCTTATGTTTCACCTCACATTTATCCCTTATGTATCACCCCATGTTTTCACCTTTATTGTCTTATCACCTGACCCAGTGTGGGTATAAAATCAACCAGCATTGTAAGATCTCTTCACTTGAGAATGAACCATGGAGGTTCGAAACGTCGTGCAAATTGTATAAATAAGTGTAATACACTCTATAGTAAATCACTTCTTTTCTTCACCTTAAAAGTACGAAAATGAGTTTTGAAGAACTCCTATTTCAACTAAGCCCTGATGCTAAGAAAATAGTTAGAGGGATAGAAGCCCTAAACCAGAAAATAATAAATACAGAATATGCAGTCATATTCAATGAAACATGTTTGAAAGAAAACCTGCTGCCAGTATACACCAATATATATATATATATATATATATATATATATATATATATATATATATATATATATATATATATATATATATATATATATATATATATATATATATATATATATATAATGATTAATGTTGATTAATCATGATTTTGTTGAAAACGATTTTTCTTCACTAAAGGAGTAAGTTGAAAAATTAACTCTCCAAAGTTCATTTTTACTTTTTATTTAGGTCTGATGCCTAGTAATGTGTTTCATAAGGTCTCTCCTCACATTCTCAAAGGCAAATTCTACTGTGCTTATCACGTGGTTATATCCTCTTATGATGAGGTAGTTAGATGACATATGGATGAATCTTCACCACCAATATTGATTTCTTCAGCTGAATATATAATGTTAAGTTCATCTCTAGTGAATACAAAAGAAAATATTTAAGATACTGCTTATTTCTTTGCTATTATCAGTTACCTGACCTGTCTCGGGTTTTAATGGTTGCATGATGCTTTAATGAATAGATCCCTGAGCAACATAAAGACGTTTGATCGTTGGATTGTTTCAAGCCCAGGCTTAGACATATACGTGAATGACTTTGCTGCCTCGTATAGGCCGATTCCAGAATTCTTAGGTTCAGAGGAGTCTAAACTTTTCCTTGCCAGCTTTGCATATGTAAACACACGCCTCAGAGAGCACTCCCCTCATGTTGGTTACTCACCTAACTGTGCCTGTTGGGCCGAACTCCAGCTCTTGGGCCCCACCGGCTTATCCAGCTTTCCATCTTGTGACGTAATGGGTACTGGATACCCACTGGTAGCTAATATAATATCCAGCTCATGGTAGTGTATGGGGTGTTAGTCTGGACCCCGTGACCACTGTGGCCTGAGGAGTTCTGCCCTCCGTCGCCAGGGTTCACCTGTGACTTACGGCCATGGGTCTGTTGTTATTGCTAGTACAGTATAACAAGCTGATGTGTACATCTACCCTCGTGTACATGGGTGTATGGACTGACCTAGTTGTACTCACCTAGTTGTGCTTGGTCCCGCCTCTCAACTGGTGCACAGGTTTCTGAGCCTTTTGGGCTCTATCATATCTACACTTGAAACTGTGTATGGAGTCAGCCTCCACCACATCACTTCCTAATGCATTCCATTTGTCAACCACTCTGACACTAAAAAAGTTCTTTCTAATATCTCTGTTGCTCATTTGGGCACTCAGTTTCCACCTGTGTCCCCTAGTGTGTGTGCCCCTTATGTTAAATAGACTGTCTTTATCTACCCTGTCGATTCCGTTGAGAATTTTGAATGTGGTGATCATGTCCCCCCTAACTCTTCTGCCTTCCAGCGAAGTGAGGTTTAATTCCCGTAATGTGTGTGTGTGTGTCTATCTTGTACACGCACCCGTATACGTACTGTCTGTATACGTATATGCGTGCATGTACGTTCGAGAATGTGTGTACGTAAATTCGAGTATGTGTATGAGAACATACGTTCGTATGTGTATGAACGTACGTTCGTGTACGTAAGTTTATTTATGTACATATATACGTGCATGCATGTACGTGTGTATGTATATATATATATATATATATATATATATATATATATATATATATATATATATATATATATATATATATATATATATAATACACATGTGTGTGTGTGTTGGAGGAGGGGTGGGGGGGGGGGCATTTGTCAGCACTGGGGAAAGTGGTCAGGGAAGTATGACCGTGGCTTGACCTCTTGACCGCCTGTGCTGACGCCTGCTGTCACCTGAGCCCCACACAGCTGACCTCACCCCAGTACCGGGTTAAGCACCTGTGCCGTCATGAGCATTATGACGTCATAGTGACGTCACATACCCCCCAGTGGGGACTTTATGACGTCATACACACCCTCGGGGAATGTATGACGTCATACTGACGTCACACATACACCAGGGTCACTGTATTTAAAACAATGTTTTCTCTTATTTTTGCCAGGTTAGGTTTGGATAAGTTGAGTTGGGTTATGTTGGGATGGGTTTGGGTATGTGAGGTTGAGTCGGTACTGTGTGCGCCTCGCTTCTTGCAGATCGGCGTTCGATTCCCGATGCTCCATGTGGTTAGGCCCCATTCCTTCCCGGTTATATTTTTACCATTTTGAAATTCTGCTGGTCTTACTGGCTTAGCACTTTCTCCTCGTCGGTCTCTGTTGAGTTCCCAGACGCAGGTTCAATTCCGTCGTAGAACTTCAAAATGTTCTGATAGACACACATCTCCTTGTGACGTCATTGTGTAAGAAGATATTATGAGGATGTCAACGAACTGTGTTGTAAAATGTGAATTTTTTTATATATTGGACAAAGTGTAAAAAGGTGTAAACAACACAAGTGGTAAATATAAGAGGACACATATAGCATCAACACATCAGGAGTCAATGGCACTATTTCTCACACGTGAGATTCAAATCATGCCGCTGACTGGGATAAATGTCTCAGATCACATCACGGTCAACAAAAACAGGTCCTTGTAGCCTGGCAGTCGCAAGCCTCGCCCTCTCATTTGGGCAGGGTTCGAGCCTACAGATAAAGAGGACTGGCTAGGAATCAATCCATGTCTGTGAGCCCCTGTTCATCCAGCAGTAATCTGGGGACCTGGTTGTACACTAGTTAGCCAGTCGTGTTCTACGGATAACTAGTAGGGTAAGGCTTACCATGAGCTATGGGAAGAGAAAGCTCTCAGCCAGCTAACAGGAGTCAGCAGTCGTCTGCTCCTGTACCCTCCTGTGTGTAAAACTAGTAGGGTAAGGCTTACCATGAGCTATGGGAAGGGAAAGCTCTCAGCCAGCTAACAGGAGTCAGCAGTCGTCTGCTCCTGTACCCTCCTGTGTGTAAAACTAGTAGGGTAAGGCTTACCATGAGCTATGGGAAGGGAAAGCTGTCAGCCTGCTAACAGGAGTCAGCAGTCGTCTGCTCCTGTACCCTCCTGTGTGTAAAACTAGTAGGGTAAGGCTTACCATGAGCTATGGGAAGGGAAAGCTGTCAGCCTGCTAACAGGAGTCAGCAGTCGTCTGCTCCTGTACCCTCCTGTGTGTAAAACTAGTAGGGTAAGGCTTACCATGAGCTATGGGAAGGGAAAGCTGTCAGCCTGCTAACAGGAGTCAGCAGTCGTCTGCTCCTGTACCCTCCTGTGTGTAAAACTAGTAGGGTAAGGCTTACCATGAGCTATGGGAAGGGAAAGCTGTCAGCCTGCTAACAGGAGTCAGCAGTCGTCTGCTCCTGTACCCTCCTGTGTGTAAAACTAGTAGGGTAAGGCTTACCATGAGCTATGGGAAGGGAAAGCTCTCAGCCTGCTAACAGGAGTCAGCAGTCGTCTGCTCCTGTACCCTCCTGTGTGTAAAACTAGTAGGGTAAGGCTTACCATGAGCTATGGGAAGGGAAAGCTCTCAGCCTGCTAACAGGAGTCAGCAGTCGTCTGCTCCTGTACCCTCCTGTGTGTAAAACTAGTAGGGTAAGGCTTACCATGAGCTATGGGAAGGGAAAGCTCTCAGCCTGCTAACAGGAGTCAGCAGTCGTCTGCTCCTGTACCCTCCTGTGTGTAAAACTAGTAGGGTAAGGCTTACCATGAGCTATGGGAAGGGAAAGCTCTCAGCCAGCTAACAGGAGTCAGCAGTCGTCTGCTCCTGTACCCTCCTGTGTGTAAAACTAGTAGGGTAAGGCTTACCATGAGCTATGGGAAGGGAAAGCACTCAGCCAACTAACAGGAGTCAGCAGTCGTCTGCTCCTGTACCCTCCTGTGTGTAAGAACAAAGAATGTTCATTATTGTTGCGAGTTGAACAAATGAACGTAGATAGATAATTGAAGGACTTCACAACCCATCACGACTTCACCAAGAGTCACCCCACTCACAACCTCATGGGCTAATACTACATTAATTCAACAACAAGAATAGATAAGATAGATTAAGAGTAGATATGATAGTTCATATCTACGATATGTCGTAAGGTAAGTATCAGAAAAAATCGCCATTACGACTATAGAGCACCTGGATGGGATAAGGATAAGGGTTTTGGGATGGGACGGGGGGGGGGGGGGAAGGAGGAATGTTGCCCAGTCGCTTGGACGGTCGGGGATTGAACGCCGACCTGCATGAAGCAAGACCGTCGCTCTACCACGGTCGTAGATTATACGATAATTCATATATTTTTGGGTAGATATTGTACCCCGTATGTAGCCTCACGGGTAGAAACGATATTCAGCCATAGCTTCTTGGTAGATAGGTCATGGGTAGATAAGATAGGTCATGGGTAGAAGATATAGGTCATGGGTAGAAGATATAGGTCATGGGTAGAAGATATAGGTCATGAGTAGGTAAGATAGGTCATAGGTAGATTAGATAGGTCATGAGTAGACAAGATAGGTCATGGGTAGAAAAGATAGGTCGTGGGTAGAAAATATAGGTCATGGGTAGAAAAGATAGGTCATGGGTAGAAAAGATAGGTCGTGGGCAGAAAAGATAGGTCATGGGTAGAAAAGATAGGTCATGGGTAGATAAGATAGGTCATAGGTAGATAAGATAGGTCATGGGTATATATGATAGGTTATGGGGGAGATAAGATAGGTCATGGGTATATATGATAGGTTATGGGGGAGATAAGATAGGTCATGGGTGCATATGATAGGTTATGGGGGAGATAAGATAGGTCATGGGTGCATATGATAGGTCATGGCTATAGATAAGACTATATATATAGTCAGTAGCCGGTAGAAAGTCAACTAAACTACCAGTACCTGAAAGATGATACCGGAGGGTAAGAAGGCACCTGCCAGCCAACACAAATAGGTCAGTGGGTCAGTACTCCGCCCCCCAGGGGAGAGGGGCGCGCCAAAATGGTGGTAAACGCCCTTAGTCGGTGCGAGCCGGTGACATTTTGGCTACAAATGTCAGCAGAGTGAAGTAAAGGTTGATGAAACAGGGCACTCACACACTCATAGGTCACTCACACACTCATAGGTCACTCACAAACTCATAGATCACTCACACACTCATAGGTCACTCACACACTCATAGGTCACTCACACACTCATAGGTTACTCACACACTCATAGGTCACTCACACACTCATAGGTCACTCACACACTCATAGGGCACTCACACACTCATAGGTCACTCACACTCATAGGGCACTCCACTCACACACTCATAGGTCACTCCACTCACATACTCATAGGTCACTCACACACTCATAGGTCACTCCACTCACTCATAGGTCACTCCACTCACACACTCATAGGTCACTCCACTCACACACTCATAGGTCACTCCACTCACACACTCATAGGTCACTCACACACTCATAGGTCACTCACACACTCATAGGTCACTCACACACTCATAGGTCACTCACTCACACACTCATAGGTCACTCACACACTCATAGGTCACTCACACACTCATAGGTCACTCACACACTCATAGGTCACTCACACACTCATTGGTCACTCACACACTCATAGGTCACTCACACACTCATAGGTCACTCACACACTCATAGGTCACTCACACACTCATAGGTCACTCACACACTCATAGGTCACTCCACTCACTCATAGGTCACTCCACTCACTCATAGGTCACTCCACTCACACACTCATAGGTCACTCACACACTCATAGGTCACTCACACACTCATAGGTCACTCCACTCACTCATAGGTCACTCCACTCACACACTCATAGGTCACTCCACTCACACACTCATAGGTCACTCACACACTCATAGGTCACTCCACTCACACACTCATAGGTCACTCACACACTCATAGGTCACTCCACTCACACACTCATAGGTCACTCACACACTCATAGGTCACTCCACTCACACACTCATAGGTCACTCACACACTCATAGGTCACTCCACTCACTCATAGGTCACTCCACTCACTCATAGGTCACTCACACACTCATAGGTCACTCCACTCACACACTCATAGGTCACTCACACACTCATAGGTCACTCCACTCACACACTCATAGGTCACTCACACACTCATAGGTCACTCACTCACTCATAGGTCACTCCACTCACACACTCATAGGTCACTCCACTCATACACTCATAGGTCACTCACATACTCATAGGTCACTCCACTCACACACTCATAGGTCACTCCACTCACACACTCATAGGTCACTCACACACTCATAGGTCACTCACACACTCATAGGTCACTCCACTCACTCATAGGTCACTCCACTCACACACTCATAGGTCACTCACACACCCATAGGTCACTCCACTCACACACTCATAGGTCACTCACACACTCATAGGTCACTCCACTCACACACTCATAGGTCACTCCACTCACACACTCATAGGTCACTCACACACTCATAGGTCACTCCACTCACACACTCATAGGTCACTCACACACTCATAGGTCACTCACACACTCATAGGTCACTCCACTCACACACTCATAGGTCACTCACACACTCATAGGTCACTCCACTCACTCATAGGTCACTCCACTCACACACTCATAGGTCACTCACACACTCATAGGTCACTCCACTCACACACTCATAGGTCACTCACACACTCATAGGTCACTCCATTCACACACTCATAGGTCACTCACACACTCATAGGTCACTCACTCACTCATAGGTCACTCCACTCACACACTCATAGGTCACTCCACTCATACACTCATAGGTCACTCACACACTCATAGGTCACTCCACTCACACACTCATAGGTCACTCCACTCACACACTCATAGGTCACTCCACTCACACACTCATAGGTCACTCACACACTCATAGGTCACTCACACACTCATAGGTCACTCACACACTCATAGGTCACTCCACTCATACACTCATAGGTCACTCCACTCACACACTCATACGTCACTCCACTCACACACTCATAGGTCACTCCACTCACACACTCATAGGTCACTCACACACTCATAGGTCACTCCACTCACTCATAGGTCACTCCACTCACAGGTCACTCCAGTCACACACTCATTGGTCACTCCACTCACACACTCATAGGTCACTCCACTCACTCATAGGTCACTCCACTCACACACTCATAGGTCACTCCACTCACTCATAGGTCACTCCACTCACACACTCATAGGTCACTCCACTCACACACTCATAGGTCACTCCACTCACACACTCATAGATCACTCCACTCACTCATAGGTCACTCCGCTCACACACTCATAGGTCACTCCACTCACACACTCATAGGTCACTCTGCTCACACACTCATAGGTCACTCCACTCTCACACTCATAGGTCACTCCACTCACACACTCATAGGTCACTCCACTCACATGTACGTAGGAACTTTCTCTCTCTCTCTCTCACACACACACACACACACACACACACACACACACACACACACACACACACACACACACACACACACACACACACACACCTAAGATTCAGCCTGTAGCAGGTGTCTAACTACCAGGCACCTATTTACTGTTAGGTGAACAGAGGCATTATACACAAAAGTAACGATTTGTTTCTGACTCGGCTGGAAATCGAGCCCGGACCACCAGGACTACGACTCCAGTTTGTACTCACCTAGTTGTGCTTGCGGGGGTTGAGCTCTGCTCTTTCGGCCTGCCTCTCAACTGTCAATCAACCGTTTCTAACTACTACTACTTTTTTTTATTCCACACACACACACACCCAGGAAGCAGCCCGTGACAGCTGACTAACTCCCAGGTACCTATTTACAGGTAACAGGGGCATATGGTGAAAAAACTCATTGTTTTTCGCTGGCGCCCGGGATCGAACCCGGGACCACAAGATCACGTGCCCAGCGTGCTGTCCGCTCGGCCGGCCGGCACTAACACACCGGTGAGTTAGTGCCAATTAATGCACAACTATATTCTACCCTCTTCAAGGCATCGTATGGGCCAATAGGCCCTCTGCAGGTACTTCCATTCTCATGTACCTACCTCACCCAAACCAATAAAAAGCGAGGGTTATGTCAAATGTTTCATACACAGTGCATCAAGTATATCATAAAACTGTAGTTCATGAGGGTAGTGTAAGTGTAAAGAAGTCTTTGAGAATGTAAGAAGCCCTTACGAAACGCTTCTAAGCGTCAGACCATTAATAAAAAATGAATTTTGGAGAAATGATATTTTCATTACCACCGACAGTGAAGAAAAATATAAGAAATTTTGAAAAAAATCAAAAGTAAAGTATTTTTAATTGAGAGTAAATTATTATTCGATAACTGTGTTTTAACCGTCGTCTAGTGAACGTTCCCTCGTGGGCTCAACCGTCGTCCAGTGAACGTTCCCTCGTGGGCTCAACCGTCGTCTAGTGAACGTTCCCTCGTGGGCTCAACCGTCGTCTAGTGAACGTTCCCTCGTGGGGTCAACTGTAGTCTAGTGAACGTTCCCTCGTGGGCTCAACTGTCGTCTAGTGAACGTTCCTTCGTGGGGTCAACTGTAGTCTAGTGAACGTTCCCTCGTGGGCTCAACTGTCGTCTAGTGAACGTTCCCTCGTGGGGTCAACTGTAGACTAGTGAACGTTCCCTCGTGGGCTCAACTGTCGTCTAGTGAACATTCCCTCGTGGGGTCAACTGTAGTCTAGTGAACGTTCCCTCGTGGGCTCAACTGAAGTCTAGTGAACGTTCCCTCGTGGGCTCAACCGTCGTCTAGTGAACGGGGGTCAACTGTAGTCTAGTGAACGTTCCCTCGTGGGCTCAACTGAAGTCTAGTGAACGTTCCCTCGTGGGCTCAACCGTCGTCTAGTGAACGGGGGTCAACTGTAGTCTAGTGAACGTTCCCTCGTGGGCTCAACCGTCGTCTAGTGAACGGGGGTCAACTGTAGTCTAGTGAACGTTCCCTCGTGGCTCAACCGTCGTCTAGTGAACGTTCCCTCGTGGGCTCAACTGTCGTCTAGTGAACGCTCCCTCATGGGGTCAACCGTCGTCTAGTGAACGTTCCCTCGTGGGCTCAACTGTCGTCTAGTGAACGCTCCCTCGTGGGGTCAACCGTCGTCTAGTGAACGTTCCCTCGTGGGGTCAACTGTCGTCTAGTGAACGTTCCCTCGTGGGCTCAACTGTAGTCTAGTGAACGTTCCCTCGTGGGGCCAACTGTCGTCTAGTGAACGTTCCCTCGTGGGGTCAACTGTCGTCAAGTGAACGTTTCCTTGTGGGCTCAACCATTGACCACGGTTGTCAAGCCGTGTAAGAGAACGCGCGCAGAGCGCAAGTTTGAGCATGCACTCCGGGCGCTCAAGCGGGTGCCTGAGCGGCCGCTTGGGTTAGTGGGTCTCTCGCACCCGCTGCGCACTTGTCTCCCACACCAAACCACCTGCTCTGGGAGCGTCTGTGTCGTATTCTCCTCCCATCTCACATTTTTTCTTCTTGCGAGTGACGGAGGAGGACATAAGTGTTCGTATGTGTCGTCCTGACGTGTCTGTGTCGTCCTGGCGTGTGAGTCAGCTCCGCGTGGCGGCATCTAGTTGAGGAAGTGGGGCAGATTGCGTCATTCTAGACGAGCAGAGTGGTACATGGGCGGTGAACGGGCGCGCGATAACCTACTGACAGTTCCTTGGCCGGACCTTCCCGCCGCCCTGACGTCACGTGCCTCAGCCAATGGCCAGCATTCCCGCTCAGTATGATGACACGTCCCTCAGCCAATGACTGACGTTCCCGCCACTGCATCCGATTCCTCTCTGTCGACTAAACACGGGGAATTATACAATTTTAAACTGTTACTTGACCTTCGTTGCCCCAGTTGGAAACTTTATTAAAAGTAAACGCAGCTTATTAATGTTAAATAAATATGTGGCAAAAGAGTGAGTAAAAATTAAATATAATTCTATAGGTAATGTTGAACTGAGCGAGGACTTTCGGACACCGGACGCGTCGGGGGAGACTACCTATGCGTTAGGCAACGTTTGATCTTCGTATTTTTTGTTTGTTTTAGTTCATTTATTATGGAGCTCACAACCCTCCTGTGAGTGGCGGTAGTGGAAAAGGTTACAGAGGTGGTTTGAGTTTGTTGACATATACTTCAAGTCTATTCACTGTTTTAAGGGTAGTTTAGATTAATTAACAAGAAAGCCTATTCCATTAAGCCTCAGTGGAATAGGCTAAGCAATTAATATTTGCATTAAACTATTTACAACTTATATTGACTCAGGTTTGTGATAAGATACAAGGAAAGTGACTTAAGTGTATTACTTTAGCACAGTGGTCTTGGCACTCATGTTCACACACCCTAGGGACTAAAGTTCTAATTCCAGCATGGCAGAAACGGTTTGGAAAGCTTCTTTTCATCTAATGCCTCTGTTCACTTAGGAGATAGATACCTGAAGGGTTAGACAAATGTTATGGATTGCATCCTATAAGTTGTGGGGGACCCCATACCCATCCTGTGGGTGATAGTGAATCCCATACCCATCCTGTGGGTGGTAGTGGACCCCATACCCATCCTGTGAGTGGCAGTGGACCCATACCCATTCTGTGAGTGGTAGTGGACCCCATACCCATCCTGTGGGTGGTAATGGACCCCATACCCATCCTGTGAGTGGTAGTGGACCCCATACCTATCCTGTGAGTGGTAGTGGACCCCATACCCATCCTGTGAGTGGTAGTGGACCCCATACCCATCCTGTGGGTGGTAGTGGACCCCATACCCATCCTGTGAGTGGCAGTGGACCCCATACCCATCCTGTGAGTGGTAGTGAACCCCATACCCATCCTGTGAGTGGTAGTGGACCCCATACCCATCCTGTGAGTGGCAGTGGACCCCATACCCATCCTGTGAGTGGTAGTGAACCCCATACCCATCCTGTGAGTGGTAGTGGACCCCATACCTATCCTGTGAGTTGTAGTGGACCCCATACCCATCCTGTGAGTGGTAGTGGACCCCATACCCATCCTGTGGGTGGTAGTGGACCCCATACCCATCCTGTGAGTGGTAGTGGACCACATACCCATCCTGTGAGTGGTAGTGGACCCCCATACCCATCCTGTGAGTGGTAGTGGACCCCATACCTATCCTGTGAGTTGTAGTGGACCCCATACCTATCCTGTGGGTGGTAGTGGACCCCATACCCATCCTGTGAGTGGTAGTGGACCCCATACCCATCCTGTGAGTGGTAGTGGACCCCCATACCCATCCTGTGAGTGGTAGTGGACCCCATACCCATCCTGTGAGTGGTAGTGGACCCCCATACCCATCCTGTGAGTGGTAGTGGACCCCCATACCCATCCTGTGAGTGGTAGTGGACCCCCATACCCATCCTGTGAGTGGTAGTGAGTAGTGGAATTGAGGCCATAGAGCGGCTATTTTGTTTTTTTCGACAGCCGCTCTATGGCATGAGGCCATAGAGCGGCTATTTTGTTTTTTTCGACAGCCGCTCTATGGCATCAGGGGTATTTCAACTTTTAGACCGACCGTTTTGTTTTTTTCCGACAGCCGCTCTATGGCATCAGGGGTATTTCAACTTTTAGACCGACCATTTTGTTTTTTTTCCTACAGCCGCTCTATGGCATCAGGGGTATTTCAACTTTTAGACCGACCATTTTGTTTTTTTCCGACAGCCGCTCTATGGCATCAGGGGTATTTCAACTTTTAGACCGACCGTTTTGTTTTTTCCAACTGCTGGTCTACTCACCCTGAGTTTTCTGGATTCAACTTGCCTAGGGATTAAAAAGCCGGTCCCTGGCATCCCCAAATTTCGTTGGCTCAGTGACCCTGCACAGACATTGCTAATGGTCAATGACGTCACCAGCTAGCCGCTCAGCGTTCCTGCACCGGCATGTTCGAGGGGATTAAAAAGCCTGTCGTAGCATCATGAGTTTTGCGATACAACAGTATCCTTGAAACCTAATATAAAATACCATCATCCCTAGTCTATTTTTAATTTCATATTTACTTCCAACCATCACCCATTACATTCATCAAAGGGGATCATGTATGTGAGGGAAGAACATAACTTCAGCACTGCAAGAAGTTATGTGTGTATTTTCAAGTTCGTTCCCTGCTGCCTGTATTTACCCAGGTCTTTTTCCTAAATATAAAACTTATCCAATTCATTCCTATTCTGTTTCATGTCGATACGTATAATAGGTTATAAATATTCTCCTTTAGTATGACCATTCAGTCACACCTCTATCATGTCACCCCTATTTCTTCTTCGTCATTTTCATTCTAGAGAATGTAATTTGAGCTATGACAATCTTTCTTGAAGGATCGTTTATTATGCATAGGGCAAAAAACAGTAACCCTGAAACCTAATGTAAAATACCATCAACCCTAGACTATTTTAAATTTCCTATTTACTTCCAACCATCGGTCATTGCATGAAACAAAAGGCGAGCACCACTGCAAGAAGTTATTTGTGTATTTTTCGAGTTCTTCCCCTGTTACCTATATTCACCCAGGTCGTTTTCCTAAATATATAAGTTATCCAATTCATTCCTGTTCTGTTTCATGTTGATACGTATAATGGGTCATTAATATTCCCCTTTACTATCATTCACAGCTCTATCATGTCACCTCTATTTCTTTGCCTTTCTAGAGAATGTAATTTAAGCTTTGTCAATCTTTCTTCAGAAATTGCTTATTGAGCATAGGGCAAAATAAAAATGAAAACTTACTATCTTTCATTTGTATGAAAACAGTCCCCTGCCAGGCGTAGTGACTTCAATGCGATTTCAGTACTAATCCAATATTACTGTATAAACTAACAGTACCCTGCCAGGCATGGAGACTTCAATGCGATTTCAGTACTAATCCAACATTACTGTATAAACTAACAGTCCCCTGCCAGGCATGGTGACTTCAATGAAAAGCAAGCCTCTCATGTTTTGAAATAAAGCCTTCGTTTCTGACGTCATCATCCCTAATGTAGCGCGAGGCGCGCTAAATGCGGATCCCAGGAGGTTCACACATAAGTGTGAACTCTTAATCAGGCTTAATACCTCACCTATACTCTATGCTTCATCAGAGTTAATATTCAGCTACAATAGCTCGTATTTTCGCTCATTACTTATATTTTCTGTTATTCATAAACCCGATCAAACCTTCCTAACCTAACCTAACCTAACATATTATTTATAACAAACAAATACATTCTACAGAACAGTTATTGTTGTTGTTTAGTGACATCGTGAAAAGCGACCTCAGGTATAGGGACAATGTATTGATGGTCATTAGCATATAGGTGTCAAGGTATTACAGTACCTTACTGGTCAACTATGTATGACGTCACCAGACAACCAATGCTACCTTTGGCGTCCTACTGGCATGTGTATTTGATGTTATTAATCAAAAATGACTAGACTATCCATCCCCACCTAACCTAATCAGAGGTATAAGAATATACATTTTAGTCATCCACAACTGTAATCATTATTCAGTGATAAGTTCAAAAGTATAACAGAAGCCCAAATGTCATACTGCAATTTAAGCAGAATCGTACATCTGGCAGCATAGCAGGTGAGCTGAACATAAGAATAAAGGTAACTGCAGAGGTCCTATTGGCCCATACGAGGCAGCTCCTATATATTTCCACCCAATCTCATTCATGTCCACCCTATGCTTAAAACAACCAAGGGATCCCACTTAAAGTATTAGTTTACAATAATAGTTTTAATAAATAGCTCTTATTCTAGTTTTATACACAACAGCAATTATGAAAACCCTATATCTAGATATTCTACTATAATCCACAAGTAGTTACCACACATCTGGCAGTACAGCGGATTAGTGGCTGTGTTCATAGGCTAGTCAACTGTCCTCACATCCATCAAATAGATATCCAAATGTCGCACCTCAATTCATCCATCTAGCAACTCAGCTGGATGTTAGCCACTATATTCATAGACTAATCATTTCTACACCTCAAAAAATCCTAGTCTTGGTACGCAAATCAGCTTACTTGTTTCTAAACCAACACTCGCAAATACAATCATGCATACCTACACATACTTCAAAACCAATGCATTCATAGAGAATAGCCTAGTTTTTGCCACCATTTCCCCATTAATCAGATGTAATTTATGCCATACACACAGAAAATACAGCATTTACACACCAAATATGCCATTTATGCACAAAATATACTATTTACACTCAAAATATACCATCACATAAAAAAATATGAGATTTTCATACAAAATATGTCAGTTGCAAACAAAAATATACCATTTACACAATATTGCATGTACACTCAGAGTATGACATTTACACAAAGTACGGTATTTTGCACAAATATATCAAAATGCTTATACATTTAGACAATCAAAAATGCGCTTTAACTAAAATTACACAATTTCACAAACGTAATTTTCACAAAATACCCACACATTGTCTCATATACCAAAATACACTTACACCATAAAGATCTATTTTATCAAATTACAGAGCTTACACAAAATACACAATTTTCACACACAAATACAGTTGCACCAGTTCCACTTAAACAAATTAAAAACACAACGTGCATAAATGCACTATTATCACAAAAATTATTACACAGTTTGTGTAATTATTTTACATCTTTGCACAATTAATACAAGAAAACTTGCTTTATAATTACTCAGCTTGCACAATGACAATCAATACCCAAAGGTAAAAATAAACAATTCGTCCATATGCAATTACACAACATGCGCAATTAATACACAACTTATACAATATTACACATCTTTCATATTTATTACACACAACTTGCACAAATGCATATCTAGCACAAATACGTACAATATATAACTACCCCAAATATGAAAATACACAACTAGCATAAATACAAGATTTACACAAATACAATTGCGACATTTACACAACTAGCTCAAAAATATAATCAATACACAACTTACCAAAATATGAACAATACATAACTAGCACATATTCATTAAATCCACAACTATGCAATTTCCGCAAATACACATACAAAAACATATACAATTAATACATACAACTTGCACAAAACAATACACAATTTATAGAAATATAATCAATACATAATTTCAATAATCATACAACATATGCAAAATACGTAATCTGCACAATTAATACACAAGTATATTAATTGTGCTATATATGTACAAACACAACCAACTGGGTCAAACAATACACAATTTGCATGATATTTTTCTGGGTATATTTAGGACATTAATTATAATATGCTGAGTTTAACCAACTCCCCAAAAGTCAGAATTTCACATATAAAAATGTTTCTTATAACTTCCAATGAGCTCAATATATAACACATTCTTTTTCCATTAAGATATCAACATTATTAGTGCTAAACTATTCATCTAACATATGTCCACTGTTTTTATGTCTTATTAATACCTTCCTTGTTACATTCTCTCCAATCAGACCACCATATTTATGTATTTATTCAAACCATCTAACAGACTTATTTGTTCTAGCCTTAGTCATGTTAGGGCAGGTGGGGTTAGGTGGAGTCAGTATTTTCTATGATAATTTTAGACAAATTTGCTATATCTTATCAAAATGCATCCTGTTAAAACTTAAATTCATCTAAATCTATCAAAAATATACTTATACTACGCAAATTTGACTAAATTCTACCTAGCTAAACTTACTAAATATGAGCATCCCATATCCTCACATACAAGCCTATGTCGCCTCTGTCCATACATTATATGAGTCTGTCATATAGCACGAACCCCAAATAGGAAAATTTACACTATTTCATAAACATACTAGTTCATTACCCTAAGATATTATATATGTCCTTCCCTACACGACCTCACCAAACCTGACCTAGCATATCCAACCCTGGATTTGGTAAAAGTTGGCGAAATGTATGCTATGCCACCTAAATTTCACCAAATTTAAGGCAATTTCCACCAAATATACCCAAACCTGGATTTGGTTAAAGTCGACGAAATTCATGCTATGCCACCTAAATTTGACCAAATATACCCAAATGTTTAATATCACAGCACTGCCAAAGCCCATTTTTACCTACATTTTCTCCTATTCCATCCTACCCTACGCAACCTTACCTAACCTATCCTAGCATATCCAAACCCAGATTTGGTTAAAGTCGGCGAAATTTAAGCTATCCCACCTAAATTCTAACTAATTTATGGCAATTCCCACCAAATATATCCAAATGTTCTGTATCACAGCACTGCCAAAGCCCATTTTTACCTACATTTTCTCCTATACCATCCTACCCTACGCAACCTCACCTAACCTATCCTAGCATATCCAAACCTAGATTTGGTTAAAGTAGGCGAAATTTAAGTTATCCCATATAAATTTGACCTAATTTAAGACAATTTCCACCAAATATACCCAAAAATGTTTTGGAACATAGCACGGCCAAAGCTCATTTAGCTGAGTTTTCACCTATTCCAACCTGCCCTAGACAACCCTACCCATCCTCTCCTGGCATATCCAAAGTCAGATTTGATTATAGTTGGCGAAATTTATGCCTTTCCAACCTAAATTTTACCTAATTTAAGCCAATTTCCACCGAATATACCCAAATGTTTTGTATCTAGCATAGTCAAAGTTTATTTTAGCTGAGTTTTCGCCTATTCCAACCTGCCCTAGACATCCCTACCCGGCCTCTCCTGGCATATCCAAAGTCAGATTTGATTATAGTTGGCAAAATTTATGCCTTTCCCACCTAAATTTTACCTAATTTATGCCAATTTCCACCGAATATACCCAAATGTTTTGTATCTTAGCATGGTCAAAGTTCATTTCACCCAAGTTTTTCACCTATTCCATCTTACCTTACACAGCCTTACCTAACCTGACCTAGCATATCCCAAGCTAGATTTGATTAGAGTTCGTGAAATTTATGCTTACTCACCTAAATTCAACCTAATTTAAGACAATTTCTACCAATATACCCAAAATGATTTGTTACATAGCTCAGCCAAAGACCATTTTACCCGAGTTTTCACATATTCCAACCTACCCTACATAGCCTTACCTATCCCTGACCTAGCAGATTTGATTAAAGTTGGGGAAAATGTAAGCTATCGCCATCAAATTGGAGACAATTTCCACCAAATATGCCTAAATGTTGTGTATCATAGCACAGCCAAAAACCCATTTTACCCACATTTTCATCCATTCCATCTGAACCTGGACCTAGCCTCTGATACTACATATACTCAGAGAAGTGATGTTTTTGGATATGTACCTAAATGCCCGTGCCTAACCTGCAAGAGTCTTGGAGCTTTGTTGAATATTTTACCTATTTTTCTTCAAAAACTGAAGTTTTGGATATGAACCTATCCACACTGTGCCTAACCTGCTAGGATCTTTGTTGAACATTGTAACCATATTCACAGAAAAGTGATGTTTTGGATATGGACCTAACAGACCCTCTCCTTTAAAACTTGGAACTGTGTTCAATATTGTAGATATAGTGTTGGGTATGTGTTTTGTTTTTACACATCAACCCAACCGACCTGGACCTAACCTCCCTTCATCTAACTTCAAATTTATCGTAAATATGGAAGGACGTGTTGTTTGTGCATCAACCCAATCGTCCTCGACCTAACCTCCATTTATCAAACTTCAAATTTATCATAAATATGGGAGGACCGTGTTATTTGTGCATCAACCCAGCCGTCCTGGGCCTAACCTCCCTTTATCTAACTTCAAATTTATTGTATTTATGGGAAGAAGGTGTTGTTTATGCATCAACCCAACCGCCCTGGACCTAACCTCTGATACACGAATCTTGGTTCAACATTGCATCATACTCGTAGCATATTTTTTTTCACATAATTCAACCATCCTCAACCTAACCTCTATTACCTGGGGGAGGGAGGTTAATGGAAAATATGATAATAATGGGAATTTTCTCTACATCAGTTCAACCTAACCATCCTTAACCTAACCTTAGTTAGAAAGGGATATAACTCACCAAAACTATTTAATTACCATTTACCTTATTTTCCTTATCCTAACCCATAACCAGAGGGTTTAGACCCCCCTTTACCTCGAAATTATACTATATATTTAAGGTAGGAATATATTTTCACACATAAACCTAACATTCCCTAATTTAACCCTGTACTCTAATTTCGAGGTAAAGGGGGGTCTAAACCCTCTGGTTATGGGTTAGGATAAGGAAAATAAGGTAAATGGTAATTAAATAGTTTTGGTGAGTTATATCCCTTTCTAACTAAGGTTAGGTTAAGGATGGTTAGGTTGAACTGATGTAGAGAAAATTCCCATTATTATCATATTTTCCATTAACCTCCCTCCCCCAGGTAATAGAGGTTAGGTTGAGGATGGTTGAATTATGTGAAAAAAAATATGCTACGAGTATGATGCAATGTTGAACCAAGATTCGTGTATCAGAGGTTAGGTCCAGGGCGGTTGGGTTGATGCATAAACAACACCTTCTTCCCATAAATACAATAAATTTGAAGTTAGATAAAGGGAGGTTAGGCCCAGGACGGCTGGGTTGATGCACAAATAACACGGTCCTCCCATATTTATGATAAATTTGAAGTTTTATAAATGGAGGTTAGGTCGAGGACGATTGGGTTGATGCACAAACAACACGTCCTTCCATATTTACGATAAATTTGAAGTTAGATGAAGGGAGGTTAGGTCCAGGTCGGTTGGGTTGATGTGTAAAAACAAAACACATACCCAACACTATATCTACAATATTGAACACAGTTCCAAGTTTTAAAGGAGAGGGTCTGTTAGGTCCATATCCAAAACATCACTTTTCTGTGAATATGGTTACAATGTTCAACAAAGATCCTAGCAGGTTAGGCACAGTGTGGATAGGTTCATATCCAAAACTTCAGTTTTTGAAGAAAAATAGGTAAAATATTCAACAAAGCTCCAAGACTCTTGCAGGTTAGGCACGGGCATTTAGGTACATATCCAAAAACATCACTTCTCTGAGTATATGTAGTATCAGAGGCTAGGTCCAGGTTCAGATGGAATGGATGAAAATGTGGGTAAAATGGGTTTTTGGCTGTGCTATGATACACAACATTTAGGCATATTTGGTGGAAATTGTCTCCAATTTGATGGCGATAGCTTACATTTTCCCCAACTTTAATCAAATCTGCTAGGTCAGGGATAGGTAAGGCTATGTAGGGTAGGTTGGAATATGTGAAAACTCGGGTAAAATGGTCTTTGGCTGAGCTATGTAACAAATCATTTTGGGTATATTGGTAGAAATTGTCTTAAATTAGGTTGAATTTAGGTGAGTAAGCATAAATTTCACGAACTCTAATCAAATCTAGCTTGGGATATGCTAGGTCAGGTTAGGTAAGGCTGTGTAAGGTAAGATGGAATAGGTGAAAAACTTGGGTGAAATGAACTTTGACCATGCTAAGATACAAAACATTTGGGTATATTCGGTGGAAATTGGCATAAATTAGGTAAAATTTAGGTGGGAAAGGCATAAATTTTGCCAACTATAATCAAATCTGACTTTGGATATGCCAGGAGAGGCCGGGTAGGGATGTCTAGGGCAGGTTGGAATAGGCGAAAACTCAGCTAAAATAAACTTTGACTATGCTAGATACAAAACATTTGGGTATATTCGGTGGAAATTGGCTTAAATTAGGTAAAATTTAGGTTGGAAAGGCATAAATTTCGCCAACTATAATCAAATCTGACTTTGGATATGCCAGGAGAGGATGGGTAGGGTTGTCTAGGGCAGGTTGGAATAGGTGAAAACTCAGCTAAATGAGCTTTGGCCGTGCTATGTTCCAAAACATTTTTGGGTATATTTGGTGGAAATTGTCTTAAATTAGGTCAAATTTATATGGGATAACTTAAATTTCGCCTACTTTAACCAAATCTAGGTTTGGATATGCTAGGATAGGTTAGGTGAGGTTGCGTAGGGTAGGATGGTATAGGAGAAAATGTAGGTAAAAATGGGCTTTGGCAGTGCTGTGATACAGAACATTTGGATATATTTGGTGGGAATTGCCATAAATTAGTTAGAATTTAGGTGGGATAGCTTAAATTTCGCCGACTTTAACCAAATCTGGGTTTGGATATGCTAGGATAGGTTAGGTAAGGTTGCGTAGGGTAGGATGGAATAGGAGAAAATGTAGGTAAAAATGGGCTTTGGCAGTGCTGTGATATTAAACATTTGGGTATATTTGGTCAAATTTAGGTGGCATAGCATGAATTTCGTCGACTTTAACCAAATCCAGGTTTGGATATGCTAGGTCAGGTTAGGTGAGGTTGTGTAGGATAGTATGGAATAGGTGAAAATGGGCTTTGGCGATGCTATGATACACAACATTTGGGTATATTTGGTGGAAATTGCCTTAAATTTGGTGAAATTTAGGTGGCATAGCATACATTTCGCCAACTTTTACCAAATCCAGGGTTGGATATGCTAGGTCAGGTTTGGTGAGGTCGTGTAGGGAAGGACATATATAATATCTTAGGGTAATGAACTAGTATGTTTATGAAATAGTGTAAATTTTCCTATTTGGGGTTCGTGCTATATGACAGACTCATATAATGTATGGACAGAGGCGACATAGGCTTGTATGTGAGGATATGGGATGCTCATATTTAGTAAGTTTAGCTAGGTAGAATTTAGTCAAATTGCGTAGTATAAGTATATTTTTGATAGATTTAGATGAATTTAAGTTTTAACAGGATGCATTTTGATAAGATATAGCAAATTTGTCTAAAATTATCATAGAAAATACTGACTCCACCTAACCCCACCTGCCCTAACATGACTAAGGCTAGAACAAATAAGTCTGTTAGATGGTTTGAATAAATACATAAATATGGTGGTCTGATTGGAGAGAATGTAACAAGGAAGGTATTAATAAGACATAAAAACAGTGGACATATGTTAGATGAATAGTTTAGCACTAATAATGTTGATATCTTAATGGAAAAAGAATGTGTTATATATTGAGCTCATTGGAAGTTATAAGAAACATTTTTATATGTGAAATTCTGACTTTTGGGGAGTTGGTTAAACTCAGCATATTATAATTAATGTCCTAAATATACCCAGAAAAATATCATGCAAATTGTGTATTGTTTGACCCAGTTGGTTGTGTTTGTACATATATAGCACAATTAATATACTTGTGTATTAATTGTGCAGATTACGTATTTTGCATATGTTGTATGATTATTGAAATTATGTATTGATTATATTTCTATAAATTGTGTATTGTTTTGTGCAAGTTGTATGTATTAATTGTATATGTTTTTGTATGTGTATTTGCGGAAATTGCTTAGTTGTGTATTTAATGAATATGTGCTAGTTATGTATTGTTCATATTTTGGTAAGTTGTGTATTGATTATATTTTTGAGCTAGTTGTGTAAATGTCGCAATTGTATTTGTGTAAATCTTGTATTTATGCTAGTTGTGTATTTTCATATTTGGGGTAGTTATATATTGTACGTATTTGTGCTAGATATGCATTTGTGCAAGTTGTGTGTAATAAATATGAAAGATGTGTAATATTGTATAAGTTGTGTATTAATTGCGCATGTTGTGTAATTGCATATGGACGAATTGTTTATTTTTACCTTTGGGTATTGATTGTCATTGTGCAAGCTGAGTAATTATAAAGCAAGTTTTCTTGTATTAATTGTGCAAAGATGTAAAATAATTACACAAACTGTGTAATAATTTTTGTGATAATAGTGCATTTATGCACGTTGTGTTTTTAATTTGTTTAAGTGGAACTGGTGCAACTGTATTTGTGTGTGAAAATTGTGTATTTTGTGTAAGCTCTGTAATTTGATAAAATAGATCTTTATGGTGTAAGTGTATTTTGGTATATGAGACAATGTGTGGGTATTTTGTGAAAATTACGTTTGTGAAATTGTGTAATTTTAGTTAAAGCGCATTTTTGATTGTCTAAATGTATAAGCATTTTGATATATTTGTGCAAAATACCGTACTTTGTGTAAATGTCATACTCTGAGTGTACATGCAATATTGTGTAAATGGTATATTTTTGTTTGCAACTGACATATTTTGTATGAAAATCTCATATTTTTTTATGTGATGGTATATTTTGAGTGTAAATAGTATATTTTGTGCATAAATGGCATATTTGGTGTGTAAATGCTGTATTTTCTGTGTGTATGGCATAAATTACATCTGATTAATGGGGAAATGGTGGCAAAAACTAGGCTATTCTCTATGAATGCATTGGTTTTGAAGTATGTGTAGGTATGCATGATTGTATTTGCGAGTGTTGGTTTAGAAACAAGTAAGCTGATTTGCGTACCAAGACTAGGATTTTTTGAGGTGTAGAAATGATTAGTCTATGAATATAGTGGCTAACATCCAGCTGAGTTGCTAGATGGATGAATTGAGGTGCGACATTTGGATATCTATTTGATGGATGTGAGGACAGTTGACTAGCCTATGAACACAGCCACTAATCCGCTGTACTGCCAGATGTGTGGTAACTACTTGTGGATTATAGTAGAATATCTAGATATAGGGTTTTCATAATTGCTGTTGTGTATAAAACTAGAATAAGAGCTATTTATTAAAACTATTATTGTAAACTAATACTTTAAGTGGGATCCCTTGGTTGTTTTAAGCATAGGGTGGACATGAATGAGATTGGGTGGAAATATATAGGAGCTGCCTCGTATGGGCCAATAGGACCTCTGCAGTTACCTTTATTCTTATGTTCAGCTCACCTGCTATGCTGCCAGATGTACGATTCTGCTTAAATTGCAGTATGACATTTGGGCTTCTGTTATACTTTTGAACTTATCACTGAATAATGATTACAGTTGTGGATGACTAAAATGTATATTCTTATACCTCTGATTAGGTTAGGTGGGGATGGATAGTCTAGTCATTTTTGAATAATAATAACATCAAATACACATGCCAGTAGGACGCCAAAGGTAGCATTGGTTGTCTGGTGACGTCATACATAGTTGACCAGTAAGGTACTGTAATACCTTCACACCTATATGCTAATGACCATCAATACATTGTCCCTATACCTGAGGTCGCTTTTCACGATGTCACTAAACAACAACAATAACTGTTCTGTAGAATGTATTTGTTTGTTATAAATAATATGTTAGGTTAGGTTAGGTTAGGAAGGTTTGATCGGGTTTATGAATAACAGAAAATATAAGTAATGAGCGAAAATACGAGCTATTGTAGCTGAATATTAACTCTGATGAAGCATAGAGTATAGGTGAGGTATTAAGCCTGATTAAGAGTTCACACTTATGTGTGAACCTCCTGGGATCCGCATTTAGCGCGCCTCGCGCTACATTAGGGATGATGACGTCAGAAACGAAGGCTTTATTTCAAAACATGAGAGGCTTGCTTTTCATTGAAGTCACCATGCCTGGCAGGGGACTGTTAGTTTATACAGTAATGTTGGATTAGTACTGAAATCGCATTGAAGTCTCCATGCCTGGCAGGGTACTGTTAGTTTATACAGTAATATTGGATTAGTACTGAAATCGCATTGAAGTCACTACGCCTGGCAGGGGACTGTTTTCATACAAATGAAAGATAGTAAGTTTTCATTTTTATTTTGCCCTATGCTCAATAAGCAATTTCTGAAGAAAGATTGACAAAGCTTAAATTACATTCTCTAGAAAGGCAAAGAAATAGAGGTGACATGATAGAGCTGTGAATGATAGTAAAGGGGAATATTAATGACCCATTATACGTATCAACATGAAACAGAACAGGAATGAATTGGATAAGTTATATATTTAGGAAAACGACCTGGGTGAATATAGGTAACAGGGGAAGAACTCGAAAAATACACAAATAACTTCTTGCAGTGGTGCTCGCCTTTTGTTTCATGCAATGACCGATGGTTGGAAGTAAATAGGAAATTTAAAATAGTCTAGGGTTGATGGTATTTTACATTAGGTTTCAGGGTTACTGTTTTTTGCCCTATGCATAATAAACGATCCTTCAAGAAAGATTGTCATAGCTCAAATTACATTCTCTAGAATGAAAATGACGAAGAAGAAATAGGGGTGACATGATAGAGGTGTGACTGAATGGTCATACTAAAGGAGAATATTTATAACCTATTATACGTATCGACATGAAACAGAATAGGAATGAATTGGATAAGTTTTATATTTAGGAAAAAGACCTGGGTAAATACAGGCAGCAGGGAACGAACTTGAAAATACACACAACACTTCTTGCAGTGCTGAAGTTATGTTCTTCCCTCATATACATGATCCCCTTTGATAAATGCAATGGGTGATGGTTGGAAGTAAATATGAAATTAAAAATAGACTAGGGATGATGGTATTTTATATTAGGTTTCAAGGATACTGTTGTATCGCAAAACTCATGATGCTACGACAGGCTTTTTAATCCCCTCGAACATGCCGGTGCAGGAACGCTGAGCGGCTAGCTGGTGACGTCATTGACCATTAGCAATGTCTGTGCAGGGTCACTGAGCCAACGAAATTTGGGGATGCCAGGGACCGGCTTTTTAATCCCTAGGCAAGTTGAATCCAGAAAACTCAGGGTGAGTAGACCAGCAGTTGGAAAAAACAAAACGGTCGGTCTAAAAGTTGAAATACCCCTGATGCCATAGAGCGGCTGTAGGAAAAAAAACAAAATGGTCGGTCTAAAAGTTGAAATACCCCTGATGCCATAGAGCGGCTGTAGGAAAAAAACAAAATGGTCGGTCTAAAAGTTGAAATACCCCTGATGCCATAGAGCGGCTGTAGGAAAAAAAACAAAATGGTCGGTCTAAAAGTTGAAATACCCCTGATGCCATAGAGCGGCTGTCGGAAAAAAACAAAATGGTCGGTCTAAAAGTTGAAATACCCCTGATGCCATAGAGCGGCTGTAGGAAAAAAAACAAAATGGTCGGTCTAAAAGTTGAAATACCCCTGATGCCATAGAGCGGCTGTCGAAAAAAACAAAATAGCCGCTCTATGGCCTCATGCCATAGAGCGGCTGTCGAAAAAAACAAAATAGCCGCTCTATGGCCTCAATTCCACTGTAGTGGACCCCCATACCCATCCTGTGAGTGGTAGTGGACCCCATACCCATCCTGTGAGTGGTAGTGGACCCCATACCCATCCTGTGAGTGGTAGTGGACCCCATACCCATCCTGTGAGTGGTAGTGGACCCCATACCCATCCTGTGAGTGGTAGTGGACCCCCATACCCATCCTGTGAGTGGTAGTGGACCCCATACCCATCCTGTGAGTGGTAGTGGACCCCCATACCCATCCTGTGAGTGGTAGTGGACCCCATACCCATCCTGTGAGTGGTAGTGGACCCCCATACCCATCCTGTGAGTGGTAGTGGACCCCATACCTATCCTGTGAGTTGTAGTGGACCCCATACCCATCCTGTGAGTGGTAGTGGACCCCATACCCATCCTGTGAGTGGTAGTGGACCCCATACCCATCCTGTGAGTGGTAGTGGACCCCATACCCATCCTGTGAGTGGTAGTGGACCCCATACCCATCCTGTGAGTGGTAGTGGACCCCATACCCATCCTGTGAGTGGTAGTGGACCCCCATACCCATCCTGTGAGTGGTAGTGGACCCCATACCCATCCTGTGAGTGGTAGTGGACCCCCATACCCATCCTGTGAGTGGTAGTGGACCCCATACCTATCCTGTGAGTTGTAGTGGACCCCATACCCATCCTGTGAGTGGTAGTGGACCCCCATACCCATCCTGTGAGTGGTAGTGGACCCCATACCCATCCTGTGAGTGGTAGTGGACCCCCATACCCATCCTGTGAGTGGTAGTGGACCCCATACCCATCCTGTGAGTTGTAGTGGACCCCATACCCATCCTGTGAGTGGTAGTGGACCCCATACCCATCCTGTGAGTGGTAGTGGACCCCCATACCCATCCTGTGAGTGGTAGTGGACCCCATACCTATCCTGTGAGTTGTAGTGGACCCCATACCCATCCTGTGAGTGGTAGTGGACCCCCATACCCATCCTGTGAGTGGTAGTGGACCCCATACCCATCCTGTGAGTGGTAGTGGACCCCCATACCCATCCTGTGAGTGGTAGTGGACCCCATACCTATCCTGTGAGTTGTAGTGGACCCCATACCCATCCTGCGAGTGGTAGTGGACCCCATACCTATCCTGTGAGTTGTAGTGGACCCCATACCCATCCTGCGAGTGGAGGTGATAAAAAATACAATAAATTTCAAGACCCATATCAAAGTGGTAATCAACATATCAATTGAAATTCCATCCTAATATCTCAGGTATTAGTCTGTCACATATCCCTTTCCAGCTTTATATAGTCATACTGGCTAAGCTATATTAACTCCTAATTATCTTATATACTTGCAAGTGCCGGTTTGAGTACATCGTTGTTGACTTGAGAATCCATTTATTGAGTAAGGTGATTGGTGTGGGATCCCTGGGTTGTTTCCAGCGTAGGTTAGACATATATATATATATATATATATATATATATATATATATATATATATATATATATATATATATATATATATATATATATATATATATATATATATTTCTAAATCTCAACGGACTGCAGCGACATGTAGGTTTTATAGAAATAATATTTGCACAAAGACTGTCAGTGTCAGGTTAAACAACTGGCTGACCTCCACACAAGCAGAACTAGCAGCATTACACTTAGCAACCAATACATTAAAAAATATTGGAGGAGGAATAATATTCTGCGATTCAAAGTCTGCTCTTCAAGCAATCGAAAACTTCTCTTGGAAGATCGACAGCAAGAACCTCATACTCCCAATTATAAATGACCTAATTGAAGCACAGAGTAAAGGGTCTCGAATCTCCATTGTATGGATACCTTCACACATAAATATAACCCATCATAATGAGACAGACATTGCAGCCAAATTAGCGTGTAACAAGTTTGAAGTTGAATTAGATCTAGGTATCCCCATCTCTGCTGTCAAAACTGTATTGGACCAAACACTCAGATCTGATAGGAAAGAACTTACTGACTCCCAACGACCTGAAAGTACTAGTATAAAAAGCTATGATTTGTTCAGATCTGAAAGCTACATCTATGGACAGCACAAAACGTCCACTAGACTGTGCGACACAGTGGTTGCAAGGATCAGGTTGGGTTACCGTTACCTGTGGCAGGTGGCTGCAGGTGACGGGTCTCCCAATCCTGAGCACTCCAGGTGCAAACTCTGTGAGCAGGAACTGCGGCATGATCTCCCGCACTACATCACTGAATGCCCAGTTATTAGACCTTTCAGACCAGTTGGCATGAGGTACCTGGAGCTTTGCAATTACTTTATTCACTCTCGTATTCTTGAAGATATCCTCACAGTATACACAAAATTTGCCAGTGCAGGCTATTAAACACATGGCTCTGTATGACTAACCATCCTGCGAGATGGGGACTTGTATTACCACTGCTGCCTTATTCAATCTTGTGGTGTTGATATCCTCAAAATGCATCCAGAGTCTGTCAGTGCAGACCGCTTATCACATGCCTCTGTATGACTAACCATCCTGTGTGATGGGGATTTCTTAGCATCACCTAGTTAGCTTTTTTGACACACTGTACTCCACTTCATATAGTCTAGGGTAGCTGCACTAATGCACATGTACCTCATGTGTTAATAAACAAAAAATCAAAATCTCAAGTCATTGAAGTCTCCCTCCCACAAGTCTCCCTCCCACAAGTCTCCCCTCCCACAAGTCTCCCTCCCACAAGTCTCCCCTCCCACAAGTCTCCCTCCCACAAGTCTCCCTCCCACAAGTCTCCCTCCCACAAGTCTCCCTCCCACAAGTCTCCCTCCCACAAGTCTCCCTCCCACAAGTCTCCCTCCCACAAGTCTCCCTCCCACAAGTCTCCCTCCCACAAGTTTCCCTCCCACAAGTCTCCCCTCCCACAAGTCTCCCTCCCACAAGTCTCCCTCCACAAGTCTCCCTCCCACAAGTCTCCCTCCACAAGTCACCCTCCCACAAGTCTCCCTCCAAAAGTCTCCCTCCCACAAGTCTCCCTCCCACAAGTCTCCCTCCACAAGTCTCCCTCCACAAGTCTCCCTCCACAAGTCTCCCTCCCACAAGTCTCCCTCCCACAAGTCTCCCTCCCACAAGTCTCCCTCCCACAAGTCTCCCTCCACAAGTCTCCCTCCCACAAGTCTCCCTCCCACAAGTCTCCCTCCACAAGTCTCCCTCCCACAAGTCTCCCCTCCCACAAGTCTCCCTCCCACAAGTCTCCCTCCACAACTCTCCCTCCCACAAGTCTCCCTCCCACAAGTCTCCCTCCACAAGTCTCCCTCCACAAGTCTCCCTCCACAAGTCTCCCTCCCACAAGTCTCCCTCCCACAAGTCTCCCTCCCAAAAGTCTCCCCTCCCACAAGTCTCCCTCCACAAGTCTCCCTCCCACAAGTCTCCCTCCCACAAGTCTCCCTCCACAAGTCTCCCTCCCACAAGTCTCCCTCCACAAGTCTCCCTCCCACAAGTCTCCCTCCACAAGTCTCCCTCCCACAAGTCTCCCTCCACAAGTCTCCCTCCCACAAGTCTCCCTCCCATAAGTCTCTCTCCCTCAAGTCTCCCTCCCACAAGTCTCCCTCCCACAAGTCTCCCTCCCACAAGTCTCTCTCCCTCAAGTCTCCCTCCCACAAGTCTCCCTCCCACAAGTCTCCCTCCCACAAGTCTCTCTCCCTCAAGTCTCCCTCCCACAAGTCTCCCTCCCACAAGTCTCCCTCCACAAGTATCCCTCCCACAAGTCTCTCTCCCACAAGTCTCCCTCCCACAAGTCTCCCTCCACAAGTCTCCCTTCCACAAGTCTCCCTCCCACAAGTCTCCCTCCACAAGTCTCCCTCCCACAAGTCTCCCTCCCACAAGTCTCCCTCCACAAGTATCCCTCCCACAAGTCTCCCTCCCACAAGTCTCCCTCCCACAAGTCTCCCTCCCACAAGTCTCCCTCCCACAAGTCTCCCCTCCCACAAGTCTCCCTCCAACAAGTCTCCCTCCACAAGTATCCCTCCCACAAGTCTCTCTCCCTCAAGTCTCCCTCCCACAAGTCTCCCTCCCACAAGTCTCCCTTCCACAAGTCTCCCTCCCTCAAGTCTCCCTCCCACAAGTCTCCCTCCCACAAGTCTCCCATCCCACAAGTCTCCCTCCCACAAGTCTCCTTCCCACAAGTCTCCCTCCCACAAGTCTCCCTCCCACAAGTCTCCTTCCCACAAGTCTCCCTCCCACAAGTCTCCCTCCCACAAGTCTCCCTCCCACAAGTCTCCCCTCCCACAAGTCTCCCTCCCACAAGTCTCCTTCCCACAAGTCTCCCTCCCACAAGTCTCCCTCCCACAAGTCTCCCTCCCACAAGTCTCCCTCCCACAAGTCTCCCTCCCACAAGTCTCCCTCCTACAAGTCTCCCCTCCCACAAGTCTCCCTCCCACAAGTCTCCCCTCCCACACGTCTCCCTCCCACAAGTCTCCCTCCCACAAGTCTCCCTCCCACAAGTCTCCCCTCCCACAAGTCTCCCCTCCCACAAGTCTCCCTCCCACAAGTCTCCCCTCCCACAAGTCTCCCTCCCACAAGTCTCCCTCCCATAAGTCTCCCTCCCACAAGTCTCCCCTCCCACAAGTCTCTCCTCCCACAAGTCTCCCTCCCACAAGGCTCCCTCCCACAAGTCTCTCCTCCCACAAGTCTCCCTGCCACAAGTCTCCCTCCCACAAGTCTCCCTCCCACAAGTCTTCCTCCCACAAGTCTCCCTCCCACAAGTCTCCCTACCACAAGTCTCCCTCCCACAAGTCTCCTTCCCACAAGTCTCCCTCCCACAAGTCTCCCCTCCCACAAGTCTCCCTCCCACAAGTCTCCTTCCCACAAGTCTCCCTCCCACAAGTTTCCCTCCCACAAGTCTCCCTCCCACAAGTCTCCCTCCCACAAGTCTCCCTCCCACAAGTCTCCTTCCCACAAGTCTCCCTCCCACAAGTCTCCCCTCCCACAAGACTTCCCTCCCACAAGTCTCCCTCCCACAAGTCTTCCCTCCCACAAGTCTCCCTCCCACAAGTCTCCCCTCCCACAAGACTTCCCTCCCACAAGTCTCCCTCCCACAAGTCTCCCTCCCACAAGTCTCCCTCCCACAAGTCTCCCTCCCACATTTTTCCAACATAATCACACACACACACACACACACACACACACACACACACACACACACACACACACACACACACACACACACACACACACACACACACACACACACACTCTCTGTCAGGAAGCAGCCCGTGACAGCTGACTAACTCCCAGGTAACTATTTACTGCTAGGTAACAGGAGCATCAGGGTTAAAGAAACTCTGCCCATTGTTTCTCGCCGGCGCCGGGAAACGTACCCGGGACCACAGGATCAAGCGTCCAGCGTGCTGTCCAGTCAGCTACCGGCCCCTGTGTGTGTGTGTGTGAGTGAGTGTGTGTGTGTGTGTGTGTGTGTGTGTGTGTGTGAGTGAGTGTGTGTGTGTGTGTGTGTGTGTGTGTGTGTGTGTGTGTGTGTGTGTGTGTGTGTGTGTGTGTGTGTGTGTGTGTGTGTGTGTGAGAGTGTGTGTGAGTGTGTGAGTGAGTGAGTGAGTGAGTGTGTGTGTGTATGTGTGTGTGTGTGTGTGTGTGTGTGTGTGTGTGTGGGTGTGTGTGTGTGTGTGTGTGTGAGTGTGAGTGTGAGTGTGTGTGTGTGTGTACTCACCTATATGTGCTTGCAGGATCGAGCATTGACTCTTGGATCCCGCCTTTCGAGCATCGGTTGTTTACAGCAATGACTCCTGTCCCATTTCCCTATCATACCTGGTTTTAAAATTATGAATAGTATTTGCTTCCACAACCTGTTCCTGAAGTGCATTCCATTTTCCCACTACTCTCACGCTAAAAGAAAACTTCCTAACATCTCTGTGACTCATCTGAGTTTCAAGCTTCCATCCATGTCCCCTCGTTCTGTTAGTATTCCGTGTGAACATTTCGTCTATGTCCACTCTGTCAATCCCTCTGAGTATCTTATACGTTCCTATCATGTCCCCCCTCTCCCTTCTTCTTTCTAGTGTCGTAAGGCACAGTTCCCTCAATCGCTCCTCATACCCCATCCCTCGTAGCTCTGGGACGAGTCTCGTTGCAAACCTCTGAACCTTTTCCAGTTTCATTATATGCTTCTTCAGATGGGGACTCCATGATGAGGCGGCATACTCTAAGACTGGCCTTACGTAGGCAGTGTAAAGCGCCCTAAATGCCTCCTTACTTAGGTTTCTGAATGATGTTCTAACTTTTGCCAGTGTAGAGTACGCTGCTGTCGTTATCCTATTTATATGTGCCTCAGGAGATAGATTAGGTGTTACGTCCACCCCCAGGTCTCTTTCACGCGTCGTTACAGGTAGGCTGTTCCCCTTCATTGTGTACTGTCCCTTTGGTCTCCCCTCATACCCCTCGTTGTGTGTGTGTACTCACCTAGTTGTACTCACCTAGTTGTGTTTGCGGGGGTTGAGCTCTGGCTCTTTGGTCCCGCCTCTCAACCGTCAATCAACAGGTGTACAGATTCCTGAGCCTATCGGGCTCTATCATATCTACACTTGAAACTGTGTATGGAGTCAGCTTCCACCACATTACTTCCTAATGCATTCCATTTGTCAACCACTCTGACACTAAAAAAGTTCTTTCTAATATCTCTGTGGCTCATTTGGGCACTCAGTTTCAACCTGTGTCCCCTTGTGCGTGTTCCCCTTGTGTTAAATAGATTGTCTTTATCTACCCTATCAATTCCCTTCAGAATCTTGAATAAGGGGCCTCGTAGCCTGGTGGATAGCGCGCAGGACTCGTAATTCTGTGGCGCGGGTTCGATTCCCGCACGAGGCAGAAACAAATGGGCAAAGTTTCTTTCACCCTGAATGCCCCTGTTACCTAGCAGTAAATAGGTACCTGGGAGTTACTCAGTTTCCACCTGTGTCCCCTTGTTCGCGTCCCACCAGTGTTGAATAGTTTATCCTTGTTTACCCAGTCGATTCCTCTGAGGATTTTGTAGGTTGTAATCATGTCTCCCCTTACTCTTCTGTCTTCCAGTGTCGTAAGGTGCATTTCCCGCAGCCTTTCCTCGTAACTCATGCCTCTTAGTTCTGGGACTAGTCTAGTGGCATACCTTCGGACTTTTTCCAGCTTCGTCTTGTGCTTGACAAGGTACGGGCTCCGTGCTGGGGCCGCATACTCCAGGATTGGTCTTACATATGTGGTGTACAAGATTCTGAATGATTCCTTACACAGGTTCCTGAACGCTGTTCTGATGTTAGCCAGCCTCGCATATGCCGCAGACGTTATTCTTTTTATGTGGGCTTCAGGAGACAGGTTTGGTGTGATATCAACTCCTAGATCTTTCTGTTCGTTTTATTAAGTACTTCATCTCCTATTCTGTATCCTGTGTTTGGCCTCCTATTTCCACCACCTATTTTCGTTACTTTGCATTTACTCGGATTGAACTTCAACAGCCATTTGTTGGACCATTCACTCAGTCTGTCTAAGTCATCTTGTAGCCTCCTACTATCGTCCTCAGTTTCAATCCTCCTCATAATTTTTGCATCATCGGCAAACATTGAGAGAAACGATTCTATACCCTCTGGAAGATCATTTACATATATCAGAAACAGTATAGGTCCAAGGACTGACCCCTGCGGTACTCCACTCGTAACGTCTCGCCAATCTGAGACCTCACCCCTCATACTGACTCGTTGTTTCCTGTTACTTAGGTACTCCTGTATCCAACGGAGTACCTTCCCTTTCACTCCAGCCTGCATCTCCAGTTTTTTCACTAGCCTCTTGTGTGGCACTGTATCAAAGGCTTTCTGACAATCCAAAAATATGCAGTCTGCCCACCCTTCTCTTTCTTGCATTATTTTTGTTGCCTGGTCGTAGAATTCAAGTAACCCTGTGAGGCAGGACCTGCCATCCCTGAATCCATGTTGATGCTGTGTTACAAAGTTCTTTCGCTCCAGGTGCTCCACTAGCTTTCTTCGCACAATCTTCTCCATCAGCTTACATGGTATGCAGGTTAGGGACACTGGCCTGTAGTTCAGTGCCTCCTGTCTATCCCCTTTCTTGTATATCGGGACTACGTTAGCTGCTTTCCAAATTTCTTGCAGTTCCCATGTTGCCAGTGATTTGTTATACACCATGGAGAGCGGGAGGCACAGTTCTTCTGCTCCTTCCTTTAGTATCCAAGGGGAGATTCCATCTGGGCCTATAGCCTTTGTCACATCCAACTCTAGTAAACACTTCCTTACTTCCCCGCTGGTAATCTCAAACTCTTCCAGTGGTTCCTGGTTAGCTATTCCCTCTCTTATCTCTGGGATATCTGTGTGTGTGTGTGTGTGTGTGTGTGTGTGTGTGTGTGTGTGTGTGTGTGTGTGTGTGTGTGTGTGTGTGTGTGAATGTGTGTGTGTGTGTGTGAGTGTGTGTGTGTGTGTGTGTGTGTGTGTGTGTGTGTGTGTGTGTGTGTGTGTGTGTGTGTGTGTGTGTGTGTGTGTGTGATATATAAGTCAGTATATTTACTGTTGGAGAGAGTTGGGTTGGTGCATGACAGACCTCGACTCGAAGAAGGCTTATGAGGTTGAGGTGTAGCTCGTCCTCGAGGAATACCTGGCTGGAGTAAGATGATCCTCCTCCTGTGGTCAAAGAGGAATGGGGTCCGGGGGGGGGGAGGTGGTGCTCCAGTAATGGACAACAAAGAGTGAGGTCTGGAACACAACAAAGAGAGAACAAGGAAAGGTGTAAACACTCTCATGAGGTGCCTTCCCACCCCTTCCCATCCCTCCCTTCCCTCTCTCTCCCCCGCCCCTCCCACCTTTACCTGTCCCCTCCCTCTCTCCCTATACACACCTATCACCACAAAAGGAAAAAGGGAATAAAGAAGAGACAAGGAGGAAGATGAGAGGAAGAGAGGATAGAGGTGGTGGAGGTAAACAGAGAATAGAGAAGAGAAGGATAACGTGAATAGGGAGAAGAGGGAGAGAATGGGGAGAAGAGGGAGAGAATGGGGAGAAGAGGGAGAGAATGGAGGAGAAGAAAGAGAGAATGGGGAGAAGAGGGAGAGAAGAGGGAGAGAATTTGGAGAAGAGGGAGAGAATGGGGAAAAGAGGGAGAGAATGGGGGAGAAGCATCATCCCTACAACATCCCTATCATAAGCCTAGCTCTCTTACCCACCCTGTCCTCTCACTTAATACATCGCATATGTAACGGAATCAGACAATCCGCCGCAAATACAACGTTTTTAACAATACAGCAACATAACATCAACATTTTCTATGCCTCGGGGTTCGACAGGTTAGGGAAGGGTTGCTTGGGGTTCAAGTGTTTCAAGTTGGTCAAAACAGTTGGATTTTTCACGTTCCAAGGGAAGAATACGCAAGAGTATGTGGGTCCTATACAAGCACATACCCATATTGGGTCTCAGGGCTCAGACATACCCATAACTATTGGGTCTCAGGGCACAGACATACCCCTGTCTATTGGGTCACAGGGCTCAGACATACCCATGTCTATTGGGTCTCAGGGCTCAGACATATCCATGTCTATTGGGTCTCAGGGCTCAGACATACCCATGTCTATTGGGTCTCAGGGCTCAGACATACCCAAGTCTATTGGGTCTCAGGGCTCAGACATACCCATAACTATTGGGTCTCAGGGCTCAGACATCCCCATAACTATTGGGTCTCAGGGCTCAGACATACCCATAACTATTGGGTCTCAGGGCTCAGACATGCCCATAACTATTGGGTCTCAGGGCTCAGACATACACATAACTATTGGGTCTCAGGGCTCAGACATACCCATATTGGGTCTCAGGGCTCAGACATACCCATATTGGGTCTCAGGGCTCAGACATACCCATATTGGGTCTCAAGGCTCAGACATGCCCATAACTATTAGGTCTCAGGGCTCAGACATGCCCATAACTATTGGGTCTCAGGGCTCAGACATGCCCATAACTATTGGGTCTCAGGGCTCAGACATACCCATAACTATTGGGTCTAAGGGCTCAGACATGCCCAAAACTATTGGGTCTCAGGGCTCAGATATACTCATAACTATTGGGTTTCAGGGCTCAGATATACCCATAACTATTGGGTCTCAGGGCTCAGACATACCCATATTGGGTCTCAGGGCTCAGACATACCCATGTTGGGTCTCAGGGCTCAGACATACCCATATTGGGTCTCAGGGCTCAGACAGACCCATGTCTATTGGGTCACAGGGCTCAGACATACCCATGTCTATTGGGTCTCAGGGCTCAGACATATCCATGTCTATTGGGTCTCAGGGCTCAGACATACCCATGTCTATTGGGTCTCAGGGCTCAGACATACCCAAGTCTATTGGGTCTCAGGGCTCAGACATACCCATAACTATTGGGTCTCAGGGCTCAGACATCCCCATAACTATTGGGTCTCAGGGCTCAGACATACCCATAACTATTGGGTCTCAGGGCTCAGACATGCCCATAACTATTGGGTCTCAGGGCTCAGACATACACATAACTATTGGGTCTCAGGGCTCAGACATACCCATATTGGGTCTCAGGGCTCAGACATACCCATATTGGGTCTCAGGGCTCAGACATACCCATATTGGGTCTCAAGGCTCAGACATGCCCATAACTATTAGGTCTCAGGGCTCAGACATGCCCATAACTATTGGGTCTCAGGGCTCAGACATGCCCATAACTATTGGGTCTCAGGGCTCAGACATACCCATAACTATTGGGTTCAAGGGCTCAGACATGCCCAAAACTATTGGGTCTCAGGGCTCAGATATACTCATAACTATTGGGTTTCAGGGCTCAGATATACCCATAACTATTGGGTCTCAGGGCTCAGACATACCCATATTGGGTCTCAGGGCTCAGACATACCCATGTTGGGTCTCAGGGCTCAGACATACCCATATTGGGTCTCAGGGCTCAGACATACCATATCTATTGGGTCTCAGGGCTCAGATATGCCCAAAACTACTGGGTCTCAGGGCTCAGACACACCCATAACTATTGAGTCCCAGGGCTCAGACATACCCATATTGGGTCTCAGGGCTCAGACATACCCATATTGGGTCTCAGGGCTCAGACATACCCATAACTATTGGGTCTCAAGGCTCAGATATACCCAAAACTACTGGGTCTCAGGGCTCAGACACACCCATAACTATTGGGTCTCAGGGCTCAAACATACCCATAACTATTGGGTCTCAGGGCTCAGACATACCCATATTGGGTCTCAGGGCTCAGACATACCCATATTGGGTCTCAGGGCTCAGATATACCCAAAACTACTGGGTCTCAGGGCTCAGACACACCCATAACTATTGGGTCTCAGGGCTCAGACATACCCATAACTACTGGGTCTCAGGGCTCAGACATACCCATATCTATTGGGTCTCAGGGCTCAGATATACCCATATCTATTGGGTCTCAGGGCTCAGACATACCCATATTGGGTCTCAGGGCTCAGACATACCCATATTGGGTCTCAGGGCTCAGACATACCCATAACTACTGGGTCTCAGGGCTCAGACATACCCATATTGGGTCTCAGGGCTCAGACATACCCATATTGGGTCTCAGGGCTCAGACATACCCATATTGGGTCTCAGTGCTCAGACATGCCCAGGACTAGGGGGGGGGGGGCTGGAACAAGGTTGTCCTGGGGCAAGAAATGGTAAAGCTCCTAATGACGTGGTTAACAGTCACGGAGAGGGCGCTTATGTCTTTGTTGGCCTCGTAATGGTCATTTAGGGTGATTAGGGTCCCCCCAGCCGCGCTGAGATGGTCATTGTGTATGGTTGTGTGGGAGGGGGAGACACGCCGCCTCTCCCACGCTCTCCTCTCCCACAGTCCTCTCTCCTGGCCACCACATCTTTCTCACCAACACGCTCATCCTCATGGTGTATGTCATTTCCCACTGCACCTCCCTGTTCCATTATATCTCCCACACACACACACACACACACACACACACACACACGCACACACACAGGTTCTGGGGCCTCGTAGCCTGGTGGATAGCGCTCAGGACTCGTAATTCTGTGGCGCGGGTTCGATTCCCGCACGAGGCAGAAACAAATGGGCAAAGTTTCTTTCTCCCTAAGTGCCCCTGTTACCTAGCAGTAAATAGGTGCCTGGGAGTTAGTCAGCTGTCACGGGCTGCTTCCTGGGGTGTGGGTGTGTGTGTGTGGTGTGGGAAAAAAAAAAAAAAAAAAAAAAAAGTAGTTAGTAAACAGTTGATTGACAGTTGAGAGGCGGGCCGAAAGAGCAAAGCTCAACCCCCGTAAAAACACAACTAGTAAACACACACACGCAAAGGAGAAAGAAAGGAGAAAGGACATCGCAAGCAAGGCAAAGACTCAGCCTAAATTGCTGCATAGCCACATCAGGAGAAAAACAACAGTAAAGGAACAGGTTATGAAATTAAGGTTAGGGGCAGAAGGATTCACTACAAACGACAAGGAGGTGTGTGAGGAACTGAATAAGAAATTCCAGGAGGTCTTCACCTTAGAGCAAGGAGAAATCCCAGAGATAAGAGAGGGAATAGCTAACCAGGAACCACTGGAAGAGTTTGAGATTACCAGCGGGGAAGTAAGGAAGTGTTTACTAGAATTGGATGTGACAAAGGCTACAGGCCCAGATGGAATCTCCCCTTGGATACTAAAGGAAGGAGCAGAAGAACTGTGCCTCCCGCTCTCCATGGTGTATAACAAATCACTGGCAACAGGGGAACTGCCAGAAATTTGGAAAGCAGCTAACGTAGTCCCGATATACAAGAAAGGGGATAGACAGGAGGCACTGAATTACAGACCAGTGTCCCTAACCTGCATACCATGCAAGATGATGGAGAAGATTGTGCGAAGAAAGCTAGTGGAGCACCTGGAGCGAAAGAACTTTGTAACACAGCATCAACATGGATTCAGGGATGGCAGGTCCTGCCTCACAGGGTTACTTGAATTCTACGACCAGGCAACAAAAATAAGGCAAGAAAGAGAAGGGTGGGCAGACTGCATATTTTTGGATTGTCAGAAAGCCTTTGATACAGTGCCACACAAGAGGCTAGTGAAAAAACTGGAGATGCAGGCTGGAGTGAAAGGGAAGGTACTCCGTTGGATACAGGAGTACCTAAGTAACAGGAGACAACGAGTCAGTGTGAGGGGTGAGGTATCAGATTGGCGAGACGTTACGAGTGGAGTACCGCAGGGGTCAGTCCTTGGACCTATACTGTTTCTGATATATGTAAATGATCTTCCAGAGGGTATAGAATCGTTTCTCTCAATGTTTGCCGATGATGCAAAAATTATGAGGAGGATTGAAACTGAGGACGATAGTAGGAGGCTACAAGATGACCTAGACAGACTGAGTGAATGGTCCAACAAATGGCTGTTGAAGTTCAACCCGAGTAAATGCAAAGTAATGAAACTAGGTGGTGGAAATAGGAGGCCAAACACAGGATACAGAATAGGAGATGAAGTACTTAATGAAACGAACAGAGAGAAAGATCTAGGAGTTGATATCACACCAAACCTGTCTCCTGAAGCCCACATAAAAAGAATAACGTCTGCGGCATATGCGAGGCTGGCTAACATCAGAACAGCGTTCAGGAACCTGTGTAAGGAATCATTCAGAATCTTGTACACCACATATGTAAGACCAATCCTGGAGTATGCGGCCCCAGCATGGAGCCCGTACCTTGTCAAGCACAAGACGAAGCTGGAAAAAGTCCAAAGGTATGCCACTAGACTAGTCCCAGAACTAAGAGGCATGAGTTACGAGGAAAGGCTGCGGGAAATGCACCTTACGACACTGGAAGACAGAAGAGTAAGGGGAGACATGATCACAACCTACAAAATTCTCAGAGGAATCGACCGGGTAAACAAGGATAAACTATTCAACACTGGTGGGACGCGAACAAGGGGACACAGGTGGAAACTGAGTACCCACATGAGCCACAGAGACGTTAGAAGGAACTTTTTCAGTGTCAGAGTAGTTAACGGATGGAATGCATTAGGCAGTGATGTGGTGGAGGCTGACTCCATACACAGTTTTAAATGTAGATATGATAGAGCCCAGTATGCTCAGGCATCTGTACACCAGTTGATTGACAGTTGAGAGGCGGGACCAAAGAGCCAAAGCTCAACCCCCGCAAGCACAAATAGGTGAGTACAAATAGGTGAGTACACACACACACACACACACACACACACACACACACACACACACACACACACACACACACACACACACACACACAGATGTGTGACCCTGTGTGATACCTTGCAAAACAGTGCAAGGTATGATGAACCAAGTCATATTGAAATGCAAGGAGGCTGAAGATAGATTTATTCCAACAGTAAAGGAAAAAAGCAGGAGGGAATATAATAACCCATGGTTTAATAGACAGTGTCAGGAAGCAAAGGTGAGAAGCAGGAGGGAGTGGAGGAAGTACAGAAGACAAAGGACAGAGGACAACAGGATTAGATGTAACAGAGCTAGGAATGATTACATTAACATAAGACGAGTGTCGGAAAGAAATTATGAGAACGATATTGCAGTCAAAGCGAAAAAGCAACCAAAATTACTACATAGCCATATAAGAAGGAAGATGTCGGTAAATGACCAAGTGACAAGACTGTGGAAAACAGAAGGGGCATATGCAGAAAGCGACAAGGAAATCTGCGAGGTACTGAATGCAAAATTCCATGGAGTGTTCACAACCGAGCCTGAGCAGCTCCCATTGTTAGAAGAGATTACCCAAGATGAAAGACTATCAGATATAGAGGTGACAGCAGAGGATGTAATGAAACAGTTGACAACACTGGATGCAAATAAAGCTGTTGGACCAGACAAAGTATCACCGTGGATACTTAAAGAGGCAGCGCAGGCTCTCAGCGTGCCTCTGGCAATGATCTTTAATGAGTCACTTATGTCGGGAGAATTGCCCAGTTGCTGGAAGGAGGCAAATGTCGTACCGATTTTCAAAAAAGGTGATAGGGAGGAGGCACTTAACTACAGACCCGTATCACTGACAAGCATCCCCTGCAAAATACTTGAAAGAATAATTAGGCTAAGACTTGTTGAGCACCTGGAGAGCATTGGGTTTGTAAACAAGCACCAACATGGGTTCTGGACAGGGAAATCATGCCTAACAAACCTTTCAGAATTCTATGATAAAGTAACAAGGATAAGGCAGGACAGAGAAGGCTGGGCAGACTGCATATTTCTTGACTGCCAAAAGGCCTTTGATACGGTACCGCACATGAGACTCCTATACAAACTTGAGAGGCAGGCAGGAGTAAGCGGAAAGGCCCTAGTATGGGTGAAGAACTACCTAACAGGAAGGAGCCAGAGGGTAATGGTAAGGGGCGAAAAGTCGGACTGGCGAACAGTAACAAGTGGAGTACCTCAAGGATCGGTGCTGGGACCAATCCTCTTTCTAATTTACGTAAATGATATGTTTACAGGAGTGGAATCATACATGTCAATGTTTGCAGATGACGCAAAATTAATGAGAAGAGTTGTGACAGACGAGGATTGTAGGATCCTCCAAGAGGACTTAAACAGGCTGCAGAGATGGTCAGGGAAATGGCTACTGGAGTTTAACACCAGTAAATGTAAAGTTATGGAAATGGGATCAGGTGACAGGAGACCAAAGGGACATTACACAATGAAGGGGAACAGCCTACCTGTAACGATTCGAGAAAGAGACCTGGGAGTGGATGTGACACCTAATCTAACTCCTGAGGCACATATAAATAGGATAACGACAGCAGCGTACTCTACACTGGCGAAAATTAGAACTTCATTCAGAAACCTAAATGAGGAAGCTTTTAGGGCGCTTTACACAGCCTACGTGAGACCCGTCTTAGAGTATGCCGCGCCATCATGGAGCCCCCACCTGAAGAAACACATAAAGAAACTGGAGAAGGTTCAGAGGTTCGCGACGAGGCTTGTCCCAGAGTTACGAGGGATGGGATATGAAGAGCGGCAGAAGGAACTGAACCTTACGACACTAGAGAAAAGAAGGGAGAGAGGAGATATGATAGGGACATATAAAATACTCAGGGGAATTGACAAAGTGGAAATAGATGAAATGTTCACACGTAATAATAACAGAAGGAGGGGACATGGGTGGAAACTGGAAACTCAGATGAGTCACAGAGATGTTAGGAAGTTTTCTTTTAGCGTGAGAGTAGTAGAAAAATGGAATGCACTTGGGGAACAGGTTGTGGAAGCAAATACTATTCATACTTTTAAAACTAGGTATGATAGGGAAATGGGACAGGAGTCATTGCTGTAAACAACCGATAGCTAGAAAGGCGGGATCCAAGAGTCAATGCTCGATCCTGCAAGCACATATAGGTGAGTACATATAGGTGAGTACAGATGCATAAGTTGGAGAGACAGGCAGGAGTAACTGGTAGGGCGCTCCAATGGATAAGGGAGTACCTAAGCAATAGGAAGCAGAGAGTTACGGTGAGGGGTGAGACCTCAGATTGGCGTGAAGTCACCAGTGGAGTCCCACGGGGCTCTGTACTTGGACCTATCCTGTTTCTGATATACGTAAATGATCTCCCAGAGGGTATAGACTCATTCCTCTCAATGTTTGCTGACGATGCCAAAATTATGAGAAGGATTAAGACAGAGGAGGACAGCTTGAGGCTTCAAGAAGACCTGGACAAGCTGCAGGAATGGTCGAACAAATGGCTGCTAGAGTTTAACCCAAGGAAATGTAATGTAATGAAGATAAGGGTAGGAAGCAGGAGACCAGATACAAGGTATCATTTGGGAAATGGAATACTTCAAGAGTCAGAGAGAAAGAAAGACCTGGGGGTTGATATCACGCCAGTCTTGTCCCCTGAAGCTCTTATCAAGAGGATAACATCAGCAGCATATGCCAGGCTGATGTTATGCGCCTGACATATGATGTTATGATGTTCTAAAGCCCGTTCTTATAATGTTATGATAAGAACGGGGTTTAGAAACTTGGGTAAGGAATCTTTCAGAACATTATATACCACATATATCAGGCCAATCCTGGAGTATGCGGCTCCAGCATGGAGTCCATATCTAGTCAAGCATAAGACTAAACTGGAAAAGGTTCAAAGGTTTGCCATCAGACTAGTACCCGAACTGAGGGGTATGAGCTACGAGGAGAGACTACGGGAATTAAACCTCACGTCACTGGGAGACAGAAGAGTTAGAGTGGACATGATCACCACATACAAGATTCTTAGTGGAATTGATAGGGTTATCTTGAGGTTATCTTGAGATGATTTCGGTGCTTTAGTGTCCCCGCGGCCCGGTCCTCGACCAGGCCTCCACCCCCAGGAAGCAGCCCGTGACAGCTGACTAACACCCAGGTACCTATTTTACTGCTAGGTAACAGTCCCCTGAAGGGTGAAGAAACATAGGTTGAAAGAAACTCTGCCCATTGTTTCTCGCCGGCGCCAGGGATCGAACCCAGGACCACAGGATCACAAATCCAGTGTGCTGTCCGCTCAGCCGACCGGCTCCCTATAGAGATAGATAAAGACAAACGTTTTAACCCAAGGGGCACACGCACAAGGGGACACAGGTGGAAATTGAGTGCCCAAATGAGCCACAGAGACGTTAGAAAGAATTTTTTCAGTGTCAGAGTAGCAGAGAAATGGAATGCATTAGGAAGTGATGTGGTGGAGGCTGACTCCATACACAGCTTCAGGTGTAGATATGATAGAGCCCAGTAGGCTCAGGAACCTGTACACCAGTTGATTGACAGTTGAGAGGCGGGACCAAAGAGCCAGAGCTCAACCCCAGCAAGCACAATTAGGTGAGTATAATTGGATAAGTTCACAGTGAGACGAGGTGGCCGAGTGGTTAAGGCGTTGGACTGCTAATCCAATAGGGTCTCCCTGCGTGGGTTCGAATCCCATCCTCGTCGGTGTTCACATTTTGGGTGGGTGGTAGCCGAGTGGACAGCGCTCTATACTCGTGGACCTAGGGACTGGGGTTCGATCCCCAGGCACCGCCGGTAAAAACAAATGGGCAGTTTCCTTCACCCTGATGCACCTGTTACCTAGCAGTAAATAGGTAACTGGGAGTTAGACAGCTGCTACTAGCTGTTCCTGAGAGTGTGTGTGTGTGTGTGGAAAAATAATTGGTTAGTAGTTAGTAACAGTTGAGTGATCGATAGTTGAGAGGCGGGCCGAAAGAGCCGAGCTCAACCCCTGCAAGCACAACTAGGTGAATACACACACACACACACACACACACACAGACACACTCACAGACACACACACACACACACACACACACACACACACACACACACACACACACACACACACACACACACACACACACACACACACACACACACACACACACACACACACACACACACACACACACACACACACACACACACACACACACACACACACTAACACTAACACACACACACACACACACACACACTAACACACACACACACACACTAACACACACACACACACACACACACACACACACACACACACACACACACACACACACACACACACACACACACACACACACTAACACACACACACACACACACTAACACACACACACACACACTAACACACACACACACACACACTAACACACACACACACACACACACACACACACACACACACACACACACACACACACACACACACACACACACACTAACACACACACACACACACACACACTAACACACACACACACACACACACTAACACACACACACACACACACACACACACACACACACACACACACACACACACACACACACACTAACACTAACACACACACACACACACACACTAACACACACACACACACACACACACACACACACACACACACACACACACACACACACACTAACACACACACACACACACACACTAACACACACTAACACACACACACACACACACACACACACACACACACACACACACTAACACACACACACACACACACACTAACACACACACACACACACACACACACACACACACACACACACACACACACACACACACACACACACACATACCTTGCTTCACAACTAGGTGAACACACACACACATATGATTTATATATATATATATATATATATATATATATATATATATATATATATATATATATATATGTGTGTGTGTGTGTGTGTGTGTGTGTACTATATAAATATGTGAAGGCTTCCTGTCCCGACATTATTATAAGATATTTTTAACCTTGGTGTAGTGTGTTGTGAGACGAGGTGGCCGAGTGGTTAAGGCGTTGGACTGCTAATCCAATAGGGTCTCCCTGCGTGGGTTCGAATCCCATCCTCGTCGGTGTTCACATTTTAGTCATTGTTAATGGGGTACCGCATGATACTCTAGGAGGTCCTTACCCACCAGACCCGACAGCAGGACGCTGGAACACCAGGTAGAGTCTTGTAGGAGTCTGGCACAGTCAACATGCCGTGACTTCGCCTATATATGTCCTTTACCTGAATATATATTTGTATTTGTATACAATGCCTAACTATAATATATGCAACATTAGCATATATGACGCTGCCAAGCTTGAGGATAGCATACAGGAACCTTGGGATGAAGGCCTTTGGGGAGTATTGTCTATGACGTACATGATACTGGTTGATACCTGGTTGATGGGGTTCTGGGAGTTGTTCTGCTCCCCAAGCCCGGCCCGAGGCCAGGCTTGATTTGTGAGAGTTTGGTCCACCAGGCTGTTGCTTGGAGCGGCCCGCAGGCCCACATACCCACCACAGCCCGGTTGGTCCGGCACTCCTTGGAGATAACAGTCCGGCAATATTTCTTATAGTTGCTGAGAGGACGTTGAACAGCCGCGGACCTCTGATGTTCATACAGTGTTCTCTGATTGTGCCTATGGCACCCCTGCTCTTCACTGGTTCTATTCTGCATTTTCTTCCATATCGTTCACTCCAGTACGTTGTTATTTTACTGTGCATATTTGAGACCTGGTCCTCCAGTATTTTCCATGTGTATATTATTTGGTATCTCTCTCGTCTCCTTTCTAGTGAGTACATTTGGAGAACTTTGAGACGATCCCAATAATTTAGGTGTTTTGTCTCGTCTATGCGTGCCGTATATGTTCTCTGTATTCCGTCTATTTCAGCAATCTCTCCTGCTCTGAAGGGGGAAGTGAGTACTGAGCAGTACTCGAGACGGGACAACACAAGTGATTTGAAGAGTACAACCATTGTGATGGGATCTCTGGATTTGAAGGTTCTCGTAAGCCATCCCATCATTTTTCTGGCTGACGCGATATTTGCTTGGTTATGCTCCCTAAACGATAAATCGTCGGACATCATTATTCCCAAATCCTTGACATGCTGTTTCTCTACTCTGGGAAGATTCGATTGTGTTTTGTATCCTGTATTATGTTTCAGATCCTCATTTTTGCCGTACCTGAGTTCCTGGAATTTATCACTGTTAAACATCATGTTATTTTCTGTTGCCCAATCGAAAACTTTGTTAATATCTGCTTGTAGTTTTTCAGTGTCTTCAGCAGAGGTAATTTTCATGCTGGTTTTTGTGTCATCTGCAAAGGATGACACGAAACTGTGACTTGTGTTTTTGTCTATATCTGATATGAGAATAAGGAACAGCAGTGGTGCAAGGACTGTACCCTGAGGTACAGAGCTTTTAACTGCGCTTGGACTAGATTTTATTTGATTGACTGTTACTCTTTGTGTTCTGTTCGACAGGAAATTGAGTATCCAGCGTCCTACTTTTCCAGTTATACCCATTGACCTCATTTTGTGTGCTATCACACCATGGTCACATTTGTCGAATGCCTTTGCAAAGTCTGTGTATACACAATATCTGCATTCTGTTTTTCTTCTAGTGCTTCAGTGATTTTGTCGTAATGGTCAAGTTGCAGTGAGAGGTATGATCTTCCTGCTCTAAATCCATGTTGGCCTTGATTGTGGAGGTCATTAGTCTCCATGAAACTAGTGACCTGACTCCTGATCACTCTCTTAAATACTTTTATTATGTGGGACGTTAGTGCAACTGATCTATAATTCTTTGCCAATGCTTTGCTACCTGCCTTGTGTAGAGGGGCTATGTCTGCTGCTTTCAGCGCATCTGGTATCTCCCCCGTGTCCAAGCTCTTCCTCCACACTATACTGAGTGCCTGTGCTACTGGCACTTTGCATTTCTTTATAAATATTGAATTCCATGAGTCTGGACCCGGGGCTGAGTGCATGGGCATATTGTCAATTTCTCTTTCAAAATCTGCCACGCTCGTGTTGATATCAGTTATATTTACAGGTGTTTGGATATCACGCATAAAGAAATTGTCTGGATCTTCCACTTTCATGTTGTTTATTGGAGTGCTAAACATGTCCTCATACCGCTTTTTTAGGATTTCATTAATTTCTTTGTCATCCTCAGTGTATGAACCTTCACTAATACGAATAGGTCCAATACTGGCAGTGGTTTTTGCTTTTGATTTAGCATATGTGAAGAAATATCTTTGGTTTTTCTTTATTTCTTGAATTGTTTTCTGTTCTAGTTGCTTTTCTTCGGTCTGACATGAATGCTTCAGTCTCTGTTCGATTTCTGCAATCTCCCTGTTTAAATTATTTCTTCTTTGTATGGAGAGTCGTGTCTGCTTAAGCATTTCCGTTAATTTCTTCCTTCTTTTGTAATGTCGTCTGCGTTCTCTTTCTACATTGGACCTCTTTCTGGCTTTCCTTAAAGGAACATGTTTCAGACAGACTTCATATGCTTCAGAAGTCACTTTTTCTATTCCCTGTGAAGGATTTTTATTTCTTAGAACATTTTCCAATTGAATGTTTGTAAGTTCCCTGTTTATTTTCTCCCAGTCGATCCTTTTATTATTAAAATTGAATTTATTGATTAACCCTTCTCGCTTGTTGTTTCTCTTGGGCCTACTACCGTTATTAATGTTAGTTTGCACTTCAATGAGCTTGTGGTCCGAGTACGTAGTGTCTGAGACAGTAATGTCTCAGATTAGCTCCTCATTGTTCGTGAATATCAGGTCCAGCGTGTTCTCGTTCCTAGTTGGTTCTGTAATCTGCTGACTGAGCGAGAATTTGTCACAGAATCTCGGTTGTACCTAGTAGCCAGAATGCAGTTCTTGACCATCTATGTAAGGCCCGATTTGCCTAATAAGCCAAGTTTTTCTGAATTTCATTATTTTTCTAATTTTTTTCTTATGAAGTGATAAAGCTATCCATTTCATTATGTATGACTGAATTTTTTTTAATTTGTGTTACAACTAACGGAGATATATGACCTAACCTAACCTACCCTACCTAACCTAAACTAATCTAACCTAAACTAACATAACTAATTAAATAATTTATGTTCTTAATATAATATAATAAAAATATTTTAAATAAACCAACTGGAAATATTTTATTGAAAATAAAGAAAATAACTCGGCCTATTAGGCAAATCGGGCTCTGCATAGTGGGCCAAGAAGTGGGTTCTGGCTACGAGGTACGACATATATATATATATATATATATATATATATATATATATATATATATATATATATATATATATATATATATATATTACACTCATACCTAATAGAACGCAATACTCGGCCTACTTCTGCTAGGCCCGATTTGCCTAATAGGCCGAGTGATTTTCTTTAGTTTCAACAAATTGTTTCCAATTGGTTTATATGAATTATTATTATTATTATATTATATTAAGAACATAAATTATTGATTTAATTATGTTAGTTTAGGTTAGGTTAAGGTAGGTTAGGTTAGGTTAGGTTAGGTTAGGTTAGGTTAGGTTAGGTTAGGTTAGGTAGGGTTGGTCATATATCTACGTTAGTTTTAACTCAAATTACAAGAAATTAATTCATAGATATTAAAATGGATAGATTTATCATTTCATAAGTAAAAATTTAGAAATATATAATAAATTCAGGAAAACTTGGCTTATTAGACTAATCGGGCCTTGCATAGTTGGCCAAGTACTGCATTCTGGCTATTAGGTACAACGTTATATATATATATATATATATATATATATATATATATATATATATATATATATATATATATATATATAACTGAAAACTCACACCCCAGAAGTGACTCGAACCCATACTCCCACAAATGGTATGTACAGGGACGCCTTAATCCGCTTGACCATCACGACCGGACATAAGGAAGTGATAGCCGAGGCTATATGAACCACTTCCCCGCCGGCACTCGGATGGTAATCTTGGGCATAGCATTTTATCAAATCACCTCATTCTTTGGGGCACACGTGAGGAACACAAATGCAAACAAGCCTGAATGGTCCCCAGGACTATATACAACTGAAAACTCACACCCCAGAAGTGACTCGAACCCATACTCCCACAAATGGTATGTACAGGGACGCCTTAATCCGCTTGACCATCACGACCGGACATAAGGAAGTGATAGCCGAGGCTATATGAACCACTTCCCCGCCGGCACTCGGATGGTAATCTTGGGCATAGCATTTTATCAAATCACCTCATTCTTTGGGGCACACGTGAGGAACACAAATGCAAACAAGCCTGAATGGTCCCCAGGACTATATACAACTGAAAACTCACACCCCAGAAGTGACTCGAACCCATACTCCCACAAATGGTATGTACAGGGACGCCTTAATCCGCTTGACCATCACGACCGGACATAAGGAAGTGATAGCCGAGGCTATATGAACCACTTCCCCGCCGGCACTCGGATGGTAATCTTGGGCATAGCATTTTATCAAATCACCTCATTCTTTGGGGCACACGTGAGGAACACAAATGCAAACAAGCCTGAATGGTCCCCAGGACTATATACAACTGAAAACTCACACCCCAGAAGTGACTCGAACCCATACTCCCACAAATGGTATGTACAGGGACGCCTTAATCCGCTTGACCATCACGACCGGACATAAGGAAGTGATAGCCGAGGCTATATGAACCACTTCCCCGCCGGCACTCGGATGGTAATCTTGGGCATAGCATTTTATCAAATCACCTCATTCTTTGGGGCACACGTGAGGAACACAAATGCAAACAAGCCTGAATGGTCCCCAGGACTATATACAACTGAAAACTCACACCCCAGAAGTGACTCGAACCCATACTCCCACAAATGGTATGTACAGGGACGCCTTAATCCGCTTGACCATCACGACCGGACATAAGGAAGTGATAGCCGAGGCTATATGAACCACTTCCCCGCCGGCACTCGGATGGTAATCTTGGGCATAGCATTTTATCAAATCACCTCATTCTTTGGGGCACACGTGAGGAACACAAATGCAAACAAGCCTGAATGGTCCCCAGGACTATATACAACTGAAAACTCACACCCCAGAAGTGACTCGAACCCATACTCCCACAAATGGTATGTACAGGGACGCCTTAATCCGCTTGACCATCACGACCGGACATAAGGAAGTGATAGCCGAGGCTATATGAACCACTTCCCCGCCGGCACTCGGATGGTAATCTTGGGCATAGCATTTTATCAAATCACCTCATTCTTTGGGGCACACGTGAGGAACACAAATGCAAACAAGCCTGAATGGTCCCCAGGACTATATACAACTGAAAACTCACACCCCAGAAGTGACTCGAACCCATACTCCCACAAATGGTATGTACAGGGACGCCTTAATCCGCTTGACCATCACGACCGGACATAAGGAAGTGATAGCCGAGGCTATATGAACCACTTCCCCGCCGGCACTCGGATGGTAATCTTGGGCATAGCATTTTATCAAATCACCTCATTCTTTGGGGCACACGTGAGGAACACAAATGCAAACAAGCCTGAATGGTCCCCAGGACTATATACAACTGAAAACTCACACCCCAGAAGTGACTCGAACCCATACTCCCACAAATGGTATGTACAGGGACGCCTTAATCCGCTTGACCATCACGACCGGACATAAGGAAGTGATAGCCGAGGCTATATGAACCACTTCCCCGCCGGCACTCGGATGGTAATCTTGGGCATAGCATTTTATCAAATCACCTCATTCTTTGGGGCACACGTGAGGAACACAAATGCAAACAAGCCTGAATGGTCCCCAGGACTATATACAACTGAAAACTCACACCCCAGAAGTGACTCGAACCCATACTCCCACAAATGGTATGTACAGGGACGCCTTAATCCGCTTGACCATCACGACCGGACATAAGGAAGTGATAGCCGAGGCTATATGAACCACTTCCCCGCCGGCACTCGGATGGTAATCTTGGGCATAGCATTTTATCAAATCACCTCATTCTTTGGGGCACACGTGAGGAACACAAATGCAAACAAGTATTTATTTATTATGTATATATAATACATAATCTGTATTTATCGTGGTAATCGTGGGAGTATATATAATACTCCCACGGTTATGGGAGTATGGGTTCGAGTCACTTCTGGGGTGTGAGTTTTCAGTTGTATATAGTCCTGGGGACCATTCAGGCTTGTTTGCATTTGTGTTCCTCACGTGTGCCCCAAAGAATGAGGTGATTTGATAAAATGCTATGCCCAAGATTACCATCCGAGTGCCGGCGGGGAAGTGGTTCATATAGCCTCGGCTATCACTTCCTTATGTCCGGTCGTGATGGTCAAGCGGATTAAGGCGTCCCTGTACATACCATTTGTGGGAGTATGGGTTCGAGTCACTTCTGGGGTGTGAGTTTTCAGTTGTATATAGTCCTGGGGACCATTCAGGCTTGTTTGCATTTGTGTTCCTCACGTGTGCCCCAAAGAATGAGGTGATTTGATAAAATGCTATGCCCAAGATTACCATCCGAGTGCCGGCGGGGAAGTGGTTCATATAGCCTCGGCTATCACTTCCTTATGTCCGGTCGTGATGGTCAAGCGGATTAAGGCGTCCCTGTACATACCATTTGTGGGAGTATGGGTTCGAGTCACTTCTGGGGTGTGAGTTTTCAGTTGTATATAGTCCTGGGGACCATTCAGGCTTGTTTGCATTTGTGTTCCTCACGTGTGCCCCAAAGAATGAGGTGATTTGATAAAATGCTATGCCCAAGATTACCATCCGAGTGCCGGCGGGGAAGTGGTTCATATAGCCTCGGCTATCACTTCCTTATGTCCGGTCGTGATGGTCAAGCGGATTAAGGCGTCCCTGTACATACCATTTGTGGGAGTATGGGTTCGAGTCACTTCTGGGGTGTGAGTTTTCAGTTGTATATAGTCCTGGGGACCATTCAGGCTTGTTTGCATTTGTGTTCCTCACGTGTGCCCCAAAGAATGAGGTGATTTGATAAAATGCTATGCCCAAGATTACCATCCGAGTGCCGGCGGGGAAGTGGTTCATATAGCCTCGGCTATCACTTCCTTATGTCCGGTCGTGATGGTCAAGCGGATTAAGGCGTCCCTGTACATACCATTTGTGGGAGTATGGGTTCGAGTCACTTCTGGGGTGTGAGTTTTCAGTTGTATATAGTCCTGGGGACCATTCAGGCTTGTTTGCATTTGTGTTCCTCACGTGTGCCCCAAAGAATGAGGTGATTTGATAAAATGCTATGCCCAAGATTACCATCCGAGTGCCGGCGGGGAAGTGGTTCATATAGCCTCGGCTATCACTTCCTTATGTCCGGTCGTGATGGTCAAGCGGATTAAGGCGTCCCTGTACATACCATTTGTGGGAGTATGGGTTCGAGTCACTTCTGGGGTGTGAGTTTTCAGTTGTATATAGTCCTGGGGACCATTCAGGCTTGTTTGCATTTGTGTTCCTCACGTGTGCCCCAAAGAATGAGGTGATTTGATAAAATGCTATGCCCAAGATTACCATCCGAGTGCCGGCGGGGAAGTGGTTCATATAGCCTCGGCTATCACTTCCTTATGTCCGGTCGTGATGGTCAAGCGGATTAAGGCGTCCCTGTACATACCATTTGTGGGAGTATGGGTTCGAGTCACTTCTGGGGTGTGAGTTTTCAGTTGTATATAGTCCTGGGGACCATTCAGGCTTGTTTGCATTTGTGTTCCTCACGTGTGCCCCAAAGAATGAGGTGATTTGATAAAATGCTATGCCCAAGATTACCATCCGAGTGCCGGCGGGGAAGTGGTTCATATAGCCTCGGCTATCACTTCCTTATGTCCGGTCGTGATGGTCAAGCGGATTAAGGCGTCCCTGTACATACCATTTGTGGGAGTATGGGTTCGAGTCACTTCTGGGGTGTGAGTTTTCAGTTGTATATAGTCCTGGGGACCATTCAGGCTTGTTTGCATTTGTGTTCCTCACGTGTGCCCCAAAGAATGAGGTGATTTGATAAAATGCTATGCCCAAGATTACCATCCGAGTGCCGGCGGGGAAGTGGTTCATATAGCCTCGGCTATCACTTCCTTATGTCCGGTCGTGATGGTCAAGCGGATTAAGGCGTCCCTGTACATACCATTTGTGGGAGTATGGGTTCGAGTCACTTCTGGGGTGTGAGTTTTCAGTTGTATATAGTCCTGGGGACCATTCAGGCTTGTTTGCATTTGTGTTCCTCACGTGTGCCCCAAAGAATGAGGTGATTTGATAAAATGCTATGCCCAAGATTACCATCCGAGTGCCGGCGGGGAAGTGGTTCATATAGCCTCGGCTATCACTTCCTTATGTCCGGTCGTGATGGTCAAGCGGATTAAGGCGTCCCTGTACATACCATTTGTGGGAGTATGGGTTCGAGTCACTTCTGGGGTGTGAGTTTTCAGTTGTATATAGTCCTGGGGACCATTCAGGCTTGTTTGCATATATATATATATATATATATATATATATATATTATAAATAACGTTTTTGCCTTTCTTAGCATGAGACGAGGTGGCCGAGTGGTTAAGGCGTTGGACTGCTAATCCAATAGGGTCTCCCTGCGTGGGTTCGAATCCCATCCTCGTCGTAGTGAATATTTTGTTTAACACTGACTGATGCTTCGCCCTTGGATGCTGCAGAAGTCTGCTGATGTCATGTCTGCAGATTCTGCTGATGTGTGCTACTGTGATGTCTCCAGCTGGTGCTGAAGTCCTGAGATGTGGCATGAGTGTGCAACTTTAACTGCAGGGATACTACCCTAAGATTGACTCATTGCTCCCTTACTCATTCCTTACTCATCCCCGCCACACTGGACCTGTAGATCAATGATTTTTGTTTCAAATTATTATTATTATTTTCTACCACAGAAGTGGCCACATCCACAGCATACGGATTTGGAATGAAATTTAGTCGTAAAATCCGTACGAGCCGCCATGAGAATTCGAACATCCAGGGCATAGGTTCGAATCCTCATCAGCACAGATTTTGTCATATAGTTGAATGTTAGTGTTATATTACAGCCATCTACCGGCGAGTGATCTCTTGAAGGTGGTGAGTTGTGTTGCTGTGTTGCAAGGTGGTGTGTTACGGCCTGTGTTGCTGGAGGGACAGTGTTGCTGTGTTGCAAGGTTGTGTGTTACGGCCTGTGTTGCTGGAGGGACAGTGTTGCTGTGTTGCAAGGTTGTGTGTTACGGCCTGTGTTGCTGGAAGGACAGTGTTGCTGTGTTGCAAGGTTGTGTCTTACGGCCTGTGTTGCTGGAAGGACAGTGTTGCTGTGTTGCAAGGTTGTGTCTTACGGCCTGTGTTGCTGGAAGGACAGTGTTGCTGTGTTGCAAGGTTGTGTGTTACGGCCTGTGTTGCTGGAAGGACAGTGTTGCTATGTTGCAAGGTTGTGTGTTACGGCCTGTGTTGCTGGAAGGACAGTGTTGCTTGGGAAGACAGTGTTGCTTGGAAGGACAGTGTTGCTGGAAGGACAGTGTTGCTGGAAGGACAGTGTTGCTTGGAAGAACAGTGTTGCTGGAAGGACAGTGTTGCTGGAAGGACAGTGTTGCTGGAAGGACAGTGTTGCTTGGGAAGACAGTGTTGCTTGGAAGGACAGTGTTGCTGGAAGGACAGTGTTGCTGGAAGGACAGTGTTGCTGGAAGGACAGTGTTGCTGTGTTGCAAGGTTGTGTGTTACGGCCTGTGTTGCTGGAAGGACAGTGTTGCTTGGAAGGACAGTGTTGCTGTGTTGCAAGGTTGTGTGTTACGGCCTGTGTTGCTGGAAGGACAGTGTTGCTGGAAGGACAGTGTTGCTGGAAGGACAGTGTTGCTGGAAGGACAGTGTTGCTGGAAGGACAGTGTTGCTGGAAGGACAGTGTTGCTGGAAGGACAGTGTTGCTGGAAGGACAGTGTTGCTGGAAGGACAGTGTTGCTGGAAGGACAGTGTTGCTGGAAGGACAGTGTTGCTGGAAGGACAGTGTTGCTGTGTTGCAAGGTTGTGTGTTACGGCCTGTGTTGCTGGAAGGACAGTGTTGCTTGGAAGGACAGTGTTGCTGTGTTGCAAGGTTGTGTGTTACGGCCTGTGTTGCTGGAAGGACAGTGTTGCTGGAAGGACAGTGTTGCTGGAAGGACAGTGTTGCTGGAAGGACAGTGTTGCTGGAAGGACAGTGTTGCTGGAAGGACAGTGTTGCTGGAAGGACAGTGTTGCTGGAAGGACAGTGTTGCTGTGTTGCAAGGTTGTGTGTTACGGCCTGTGTTGCTGGAAGGACAGTGTTGCTGGAAGGACAGTGTTGCTGGAAGGACAGTGTTGCTGGAAGGACAGTGTTGCTGGAAGGACATGTTGCTGGAAGGAGCAGTGTTTGCTGGGAAGGACAGTGTTGCTTGGGAAGGACAGTGTTGCCTTGGAAGGACAGTGTTGCTTGGTAGGAACAGTGTTGCTTGGAAAGGACAGTGTGTGCTTGGAAGGACAGTGTTGCCTTGGAAGGACAGTGTTAGCTTGGGAAGGACAGTGGGTGGTGCTTGGAAGGACAGTGTTTGCTTGGAAGGAACAGTGTTGCTTGTGAAGGACAGGGTTGACTTGGGAGGACAGTGTTGCGTGTGAAAAGGAGCAGTGTTGCTTGGGAAGGAACAGTGTTGCTTGGGAGGACAGTGTTGCTTGGAAGGAACAGTGTTGCTTGGAAAGGGACAAGTGGTTTGCGTGGAGGACGTGTTGCTTGGAATGACAGTGTTGCTTGGGAAGGAGCAGTGTGGCTTGGTAAGGACAGTGGTTGCTTGGGAAAGACAGTGGTTTGCTTGGGAAGACAGTGTTGTCTTGGAAGGAGCAGTGTTGCTTGGTAAGGACAGTGTTGCTGGGGAAGACAGTGTTGTCTTGGGAAGGGACAGTGTTGCTTGGGAAGGACAGTGTTGCTTGGTAAGGACAGTGTTTGCTTGGGTGGGGGGGGGGGGGAAAGGACAGTGTGCTTGGAAGGACAGTGTTGCTTGGTAAGGACAGTGTTGTCTTGGGAAGGCAGGTGTTGCTTGGAAGGACAGTGGGTGTCTTGGTAAGGGACAGTGTTGCTTGGAAGGACAGTGTTGCTTGGAAGGACATGTTGCTTGGAAGGACAGTGTTGCTTGGAAGGACAGTGTTGCTGGAAGGACAGTGTTGCTGGAAGGACAGTGTTGCTGGAAGGACAGTGTTGCTTGGGAAGACAGTGTTGCTTGGAAGGACAGTGTTGCTGGAAGGACAGTGTTGCTGGAAGGACAGTGTTGCTGGAAGGACAGTGTTGCTGGAAGGACAGTGTTGCTGGAAGGACAGTGTTGCTTGGAAGGACAGTGTTGCTGGAAGGACAGTGTTGCTGGAAGGACAGTGTTGCTTGGAAGGACAGTGTTGCTTGGAAGGACAGTGTTGCTTGGAAGGACAGTGTTGCTTGGAAGGACAGTGTTGCTTGGGAGGACAGTGTTGCTTGGAAGGACAGTGTTGCTTGGAAGGACAGTGTTGCTTGGGAGGACAGTGTTGCTTGGAAGGACAGTGTTGCTTGGTGGGACAGTGTTGCTTGGGAAGACAGTGTTGCTGGAAGGACAGTGTTGCTTGGGAAGACAGTGTTGCTTGGTAGGACAGTGTTGCTTGGAAGGACAGTGTTGCTTGGAAGGACAGTGTTGTTGGGAGGACAGTGTTGCTTGGAAGGACAGTGTTGATGGAAGGACAGTGTTGCTTGGAAGGACAGTGTTGCTTGGAAGGACAGTGTTGCTTGGGAAGACAGTGTTGCTTGGAAGGACAGTGTTGCTTGGTAGAACAGTGTTGCTTGGAAGGACAGTGTTGCTTGGAAGGACAGTGTTGCTTGGAAGGACAGTGTTGCTTGGAAGGACAGTGTTGCTTGGGAGGACAGTGTTGCTTGGAAGGACAGTGTTGCTTGGTGGGACAGTGTTGCTTGGGAAGACAGTGTTGCTTGGAAGGAGAGTGTTGCTTGGGAAGACAGTGTTGCTTGGGAAGACAGTGTTGCTTGGGAGGACAGTGTTGCTGGAAGGACAGTGTTGCTTGGGAAGACAGTGTTGCTTGGAAGGAGAGTGTTGCTTGGTAGGACAGCGTTGCTTGGGAAGACAGTGTTGCTTGGGAAGACAGTGTTGCTTGGAAGGAGAGTGTTGCTTGGTAGGACAGTGTTGCTTGGGAAGACAGTGTTGCTTGGAAGGACAGTGTTGCTTGGAAGGACAGTGTTGCTTGGAAGGACAGTGTTGCTTGGTAGGACAGTGTTGCTTGGAAGGACAGTGTTGCTTGGAAGGACAGTGTTGCTTGGAAGGACAGTGTTGCTTGGAAGGACAGTGTTGCTTGGGAGGACAGTGTTGCTTGGAAGGACAGTGTTGCTTGGTAGGACAGTGTTGCTTGGAAGGACAGTGTTGTCGGAAGGGCAGTGTTGCTTGGAAGGACAGTGTTGCTTGGGAAGACAGTGTTGCTTGGAAGGACAGTGTTGCTTGGTAGGACAGTGTTGCTTGGAAGGACAGTGTTGTCGGAAGGGCAGTGTTGCTTGGAAGGACAGTGTTGCTTGGTAGGACAGTGTTGCTTGAAAGGACAGTGTTGCTTGGAAGGACAGTGTTGCTTGGAAGGACAGTGTTGCTTGGGAGGACAGTGTTGCTTGGAAGGACAGTGTTGCTTGGAAGGACAGTGTTGCTTGGAAGGACAGTGTTGCTTGGTAGGACAGTGTTGCTTGGAAGGACAGTGTTGCTTGGAAGGACAGTGTTGCTTGGTAGGACAGTGTTGCTTGGAAGGACAGTGTTGCTTGGAAGGACAGTGTTGCTTGGAAGGACAGTGTTGCTTGGAAGGACAGTGTTGCTTGGAAGGACAGTGTTGCTTGGGAAGGACAGTGTTGCTTGGGAGGACAGTGTTGCTTGGAAGGACAGTGTTGTCGGAAGGGCAGTGTTGCTTGGAAGGACAGTGTTGCTGGGGAAGACAGTGTTGTCGGAAGGGCAGTGTTGCTTGGAAGGACAGTGTTGCTTGGGAAGACAGTGTTGCTTGGAAGGACAGTGTTGCTTGGTAGGACAGTGTTGCTTGGAAGGACAGTGTTGTCGGAAGGGCAGTGTTGCTTGGAAGGACAGTGTTGCTTGGTAGGACAGTGTTGCTTGGAAGGACAGTGTTGCTTGGAAGGACAGTGTTGCTTGGAAGGACAGTGTTGCTTGGAAGGACAGTGTTGCTTGGAAGGACAGTGTTGCTTGGAAGGACAGTGTTGCTTGGAAGGACAGTGTTGCTTGGGAGGACAGTGTTGCTTGGAAGGACAGTGTTGCTTGGTAGGACAGTGTTGCTTGGAAGGACAGTGGTGTCGGAAGGGCAGTGTTGCTTGGAAGGACAGTGTTGCTTGGGAAGACAGTGTTGCTTGGAAGGACAGTGTTGCTTGGTAGGACAGTGCTGCTTGGAAGGACAGTGTTGTCGGAAGGGCAGTGTTGCTTGGAAGGACAGTGTTGCTTGGTAGGACAGTGTTGCTTGGAAAGACAGTGTTGCTTGGAAAGACAGTGTTGCTTGGAAGGACAGTGTTGCTTGGAAGGACAGTGTTGCTTGGTAGGACAGTGTTGCTTGGAAGGACAGTGTTGTTGGAAGGGCAGTGTTGCTTGGAAGGACAGTGTTGCTTGGAAGGACAGTGTTGCTTGGAAGGACAGTGTTGCTTGGAAGGACAGTGTTGCTTGGAAGGACAGTGTTGCTTGGGAGTGTTGCTGGAAGGGAACAGTGTTTGCTGGAAGGAAGTGTTTGCTGGAAGGACAAGTGTTTGCTGGAAGGACAGTGGTTGCTGGAAGGACAAAGTGTTGTCTTGGAAGGACCAGTTGTTGCTGGAAGGACAGTGTTGCTGACAGGAACAGTGTTGCTTGGAAGGACAGTGTTTTGCTTTGGAAGTACAGTGTTGCTTGGAAGGACAGTGTTGCTTGGAAGGACAGTGTTGCTTGGAGAACAGTGTTGCTTGGAAGGACAGTTGTTTTGCTTTGGAAGGACAGTGTTGCTTGGGAGGACAGTGTTGGACGGGGGGGAAAGACAGTGTTTGCTTGGTGGGACCAGTGTTTCTTTGGGAAGACAGTGTTGCTGGAAGACAGTGTTGCCTTGGGAAGACAGTGTTGCTTTGGTAGGAACAGTGTTCTTGGATAGGACAGTGTTGCTTGGAAGGACAGTGTTGCGTGGTAAGGACAGTGTTGCTTGGAAGGACAGATGGTTGATTGGAAGGACGAGTGTTGTTGAAGACAGTGTTGCTTGGAAAGACAGTGTTGCTTGGAAGGACAGTGTTGCTTGGAAGGACAGTTGTTGCTTGGGAAGACAGTGTTGCTTGGAAGGACAGTGTTGCTTGGGAGGACAGTGTTGCTTGGAAGGACAGTGTTGTCGGAAGGGCAGTGTTGCTTGGAAGGACAGTGTTGCTTGGGAGGACAGTGTTGCTTGGAAGGACAGTGTTGCTTGGTAGGACAGTGTTGCTTGGAAGGACAGTGTTGTCGGAAGGGCAGTGTTGCTTGGAAGGACAGTGTTGCTTGGTAGGACAGTGTTGCTTGGAAGGACAGTGTTGCTTGGAAGGACAGTGTTGCTTGGAAGGACAGTGTTGCTTGGAAGGACAGTGTTGCTTGGAAGGACAGTGTTGCTTGGAAGGACAGTGTTGCTTGGAAGGACAGTGTTGCTTGGTAGGACAGTGTTGCTTGGTAGGACAGTGTTGCTTGGTAGGACAGTGTTGCTTGGAAGGGCAGTGTTGCTTGGAAGGACAGTGTTGTTTGGAAGGACAGTGTTGCTTGGAAGGACAGTGTTGCTTGGTAGGACAGTGTTGCTTGGAAGGACAGTGTTGCTTGGAAGGACAGTGTTGCTTGGAAGGACAGTGTTGCTTGGAAGGACAGTGTTGCTTGGAAGGACAGTGTTGCTTGGGAGGACAGTGTTGCTTGGAAGGACAGTGTTGCTTGGTAGGACAGTGTTGCTTGGAAGGACAGTGGTGTCGGAAGGGCAGTGTTGCTTGGAAGGACAGTGTTGCTTGGGAAGACAGTGTTGCTTGGAAGGACAGTGTTGCTTGGTAGGACAGTGCTGCTTGGAAGGACAGTGTTGTCGGAAGGGCAGTGTTGCTTGGAAGGACAGTGTTGCTTGGTAGGACAGTGTTGCTTGGAAAGACAGTGTTGCTTGGAAAGACAGTGTTGCTTGGAAGGACAGTGTTGCTTGGAAGGACAGTGTTGCTTGGTAGGACAGTGTTGCTTGGAAGGACAGTGTTGTTGGAAGGGCAGTGTTGCTTGGAAGGACAGTGTTGCTTGGAAGGACAGTGTTGCTTGGAAGGACAGTGTTGCTTGGAAGGACAGTGTTGCTTGGAAGGACAGTGTTGCTTGGGAGGACAGTGTTGCTTGGAAGGACAGTGTTGTCGGAAGGGCAGTGTTGCTTGGAAGGACAGTGTTGCTTGGGAAGACAGTGTTGCTTGGAAGGACAGTGTTGCTTGATAGGACAGTGTTGCTTGGAAGGACAGTGTTGTCGGAAGGGCAGTGTTGCTTGGAAGGACAGTGTTGCTTGGTAGGACAGTGTTGCTTGGAAGGACAGTGTTGCTTGGAAGGACAGTGTTGCTTGGAAGGACAGTGTTGCTTGGAAGGACAGTGCTGCTTGGAAGGACAGTGTTGCTTGGAAGGACAGTGTTGCTTGGAAGGACAGTGTTGCTTGGTAGGACAGTGTTGCTTGGTAGGACAGTGTTGCTTGGTAGGACAGTGTTGCTTGGAAGGGCAGTGTTGCTTGGAAGGACAGTGTTGTTTGGAAGGACAGTGTTGCTTGGAAGGACAGTGTTGCTTGGTAGGACAGTGTTGCTTGGAAGGACAGTGTTGCTTGGAAGGACAGTGTTGCTTGGAAGGACAGTGTTGCTTGGAAGGACAGTGTTGTTTGGAAGGACAGTGTTGCTTGGTAGGACAGTATTGCTTGGAAGGACAGTGTTGCTTGGAAGGACAGTGTTGCTTGGTAGGACAGTGTTGCTTGGAAGGACAGTGTTGCTTGGAAGGACAGTGTTGCTTGGAAGGACAGTGTTGCTTGGAAGGACAGTGTTGCTTGGTAGGACAGTGTTGCTTGGAAGGACAGTGTTGCTTGGAAGGACAGTGTTGTTGGAAGGACAGTGTTGCTTGGGAGGACAGTGTTGCTTGGAAGGACAGTGTTGCTTGGTAGGACAGTGTTGCTTGGTAGGACAGTGTTGCTTGGGAAGACAGTGTTGCTTGGAAGAAAAGTGTTGCTTGGAAGGACAGTGTTGCTTGGAAGGACAGTGTTGCTTGGAAGGACAGTGTTGCTTGGAAGGACAGTGTTGCTTGGAAGGACAGTGTTGCTTGGAAGGACAGTGTTGCTTGGGAGGACAGTGTTGCTTGGAAGGACAGTGTTGCTTGGTAGGACAGTGTTGCTTGGAAGGACAGTGGTGTCGGAAGGGCAGTGTTGCTTGGAAGGACAGTGTTGCTTGGGAAGACAGTGTTGCTTGGAAGGACAGTGTTGCTTGGTAGGACAGTGCTGCTTGGAAGGACAGTGTTGTCGGAAGGGCAGTGTTGCTTGGAAGGACAGTGTTGCTTGGTAGGACAGTGTTGCTTGGAAAGACAGTGTTGCTTGGAAAGACAGTGTTGCTTGGAAGGACAGTGTTGCTTGGAAGGACAGTGTTGCTTGGTAGGACAGTGTTGCTTGGAAGGACAGTGTTGTTGGAAGGGCAGTGTTGCTTGGAAGGACAGTGTTGCTTGGAAGGACAGTGTTGCTTGGAAGGACAGTGTTGCTTGGAAGGACAGTGTTGCTTGGAAGGACAGTGTTGCTTGGGAGGACAGTGTTGCTTGGAAGGACAGTGTTGTCGGAAGGGCAGTGTTGCTTGGAAGGACAGTGTTGCTTGGGAAGACAGTGTTGCTTGGAAGGACAGTGTTGCTTGGTAGGACAGTGTTGCTTGGAAGGACAGTGTTGTCGGAAGGGCAGTGTTGCTTGGAAGGACAGTGTTGCTTGGTAGGACAGTGTTGCTTGGAAGGACAGTGTTGCTTGGAAGGACAGTGTTGCTTGGAAGGACAGTGTTGCTTGGAAGGACAGTGTTGCTTGGAAGGACAGTGTTGCTTGGAAGGACAGTGTTGCTTGGAAGGACAGTGTTGCTTGGTAGGACAGTGTTGCTTGGTAGGACAGTGTTGCTTGGTAGGACAGTGTTGCTTGGAAGGGCAGTGTTGCTTGGAAGGACAGTGTTGCTTGGAAGGACAGTGTTGCTTGGAAGGGCAGTGTTGCTTGGTAGGACAGTGTTGCTTGGAAGGACAGTGTTGCTTGGAAGGACAGTGTTGCTTGGAAGGACAGTGTTGCTTGGAAGGACAGTGTTGTTTGGAAGGACAGTGTTGCTTGGTAGGACAGTATTGCTTGGAAGGACAGTGTTGCTTGGAAGGACAGTGTTGCTTGGTAGGACAGTGTTGCTTGGAAGGACAGTGTTGCTTGGAAGGACAGTGTTGCTTGGAAGGACAGTGTTGTTGGAAGGGCAGTGTTGCTTGGGAGGACAGTGTTGCTTGGAAGGACAGTGTTGCTTGGTAGGACAGTGTTGCTTGGTAGGACAGTGTTGCTTGGGAAGACAGTGTTGCTTGGAAGAAAAGTGTTGCTTGGAAGGACAGTGTTGCTTGGAAGGACAGTGTTGCTTGGAAGGACAGTGTTGCTTGGAAGGACAGTGTTGCTTGGAAGGACAGTGTTGCTTGGAAGGACAGTGTTGTTGGAAGGACAGTGTTGCTTGGAAGGACAGTGTTGCTTGGAAGGACAGTGTTGCTTGGAAGGACAGTGTTGCTTGGAAGGACAGTGTTGCTTGGAAGGACAGTGTTGCTTGGTAGGACAGTGTTGCTTGGAAGGACAGTGTTGCTTGGTAGGACAGAGTTGCTTGGAAGGACAGTGTTGCTTGGAAGGACAGTGTTGCTTGGTAGGACAGTGTTGCTTGTCAAAACTATTTCCTTCCATACTGAACATTAAATGATTATTATGATTTATACTCGGGATCCCAGCCTTGGGAGCTATTGCGCATGCGCTACCTGAGAGGAAGGAGAGAGAGAGACTCGCCATATTTACCAGCTAGCGTGAAGGTGTTCTGAAGCGGCCCGACAAATATCTTTCGATTCTGCAAGCATCCGTACTTCCCGGGACTTCAGATCGAGGCCGCAGCTTACATAACTTACGGACACCACGTTCGGCAAGGCCTTTTACCTCAATAATATATCATTAGGCCTGAATTTACACGTAAATGTAGGTGCCCTGTCGTGACGCTGCAGGCGAATTAAAACACCCACGTGAGTGCAGCTTCATCCCTCCAATTATTTTAGATCTTGTGTTTAAATGAGTGAATACTAAGTTGGAGTGGAAATTATTGAAGTTTTGCTTTTCAGCGTTGTATTACAACCTAGGGAGACGTGTTACTGTTTCCGTGATCACGTGCTCCTCGGATTGCTATCTCAGGGCAGCTTTCAACGTGTTGTAGAGGCTGGAGACGATCTACGTTCCTCTGATACAGCTAAGACTTCCAGTCTTATATTTGTATATGGTCTTTTTCATTATCGAGCGTCAATTATTATTTATATATGAATTTATTAATCGATGTGCATTAACATCGCAATATTTCTTTAACTGATGTGCATTAACATCTCAAAATTTTATTGTAGAAGATGTATTAACTTCTTATTATATTATTATTGAAGTGTATTAACTTCATATTAATTAACCCCCCAAGTTGTAGGGTGCAAGGATTTAGTTCTGAATTATCCATAAGTTCCAATTATCCTTATGAGTTCCATAAGTCACTGGTTCTCTTATAATTCATATTAATATTGGTGCTTCGAAACAATTATTGTAATTTCATTATAGAACTTAATTCTCTCCCACAGTAACGAATAATTATTTATTTATTTATTTATTTATTTATTTATTTATTTATTTATATACCAGAAGGCACATTGGGTTTGTGAGGATACATAGCATGGTATTTATAATCTTGTAAAGCCACTAGTACGCGCAGGTCCTTACTCTAACAGATAATTTTAAGAAGGTAAATTCAAGCAGAATTAATAAAATGATAACAGATACATTGCAAGAAAAACGAAAAATGAGATGGGAGAGATTAGTAGGTATATTAAAGCACATTGGTAGATGATGATTACATTGACAGCTTGATTGGTAATTTAGACAAGATTAATATGAACCATACAGCAAACTTATAGCGCATATAAGAAGACAGCAATGATTACAATGGTAAAGTTGTTTGGATTAGGTACATAAGGATTGGGAGATTGGGTAGCACTAGATACAGTGCAATTTTACAGCATAAGGTAGGAAACTATGAAGATTAAATTAGGTACTTTTTAGTTTTGTTTTTGATTGACGCAAAAGTTGGACAGCTTTTCAATTCATTAGGGAGTGAGTTCTATAGACTGGGTCCCTTTATTTGCATAGAGTGTTTACACAGAATGAGTTTAACTCTGGGGTTATCAAATAGATATACATTTCTGGTGTAATGATTATAGATCCTATTACATCTGTCCAGGGAGAGTTTCAGAACAGGATTTGCATTTAAGAACAGAGCTTTGTAAATGTAGTTGACACAAGAGAATGTGTGAATGGAGTTTATGTTTAGCTTGTTTAGAGAGTTAAACAAGGGGGGCTGAGTGTTGTCTGAAAGCAGAATTTGTTATTATTCTGATAGCAGATTTTTACTGGGTGATGATGGGCTTGAGGTGGTTTGCAGTGGTTGAACCCCATGCACAGATACCATAATTAAGATAGGGATAGATTAGTGCATAATATAATGATATGAGAGCAGAGTTAGGTGCATAATATCTGATTTTGGAGAGTATACCAACTGTTTTAGAGATTTTCTTAGTTATGTGTTGTATGTGGGTACTGAAGTTGAGTCTCTTGTTTAGGAATAGGCCAAGAAACTTTCCAAATATTTTTATTACTAATGTTAACATTGTCTATCTGAAGCTGAGTTGCATTTGTTGATTTGCTTCCAAATAAGATGTAGTAGGTTTTTTCTATGTAAAGTGTTTGGTTGTTGGTTGACATCCATAAGTGGACTTTTTTTAGTTCATTATTAACAACATTATTTAGAGTAGGTGGGTTGGTGTTAGAGTAGATGAGGGTAGTATCATCAGCAAACAAAATAGGTTTAAGAATGTTAGAGACAATAGGCAGATCATTGATGTATAGAAGAAATAGGAGAGGTCCTAGGATGCTGCCCTGTGGCACTCCTACGGTTAATGGTAGAGAGGGAGAGGTTACATTATTGATGGCTACATATTGGTGTTTGTCACTAAGATAGGAGTTGATGTAGTCCAGTGTATGGCCTCGGATTCCATAATGATGGCGTTTACTTAAGAGGTAATCGTGATTAACAATATCAAAGGCTTTTCTCAGGTCAATGAAGAGTCCAATCGGAAACTCATTTTTGTCAAGGGCTGAGTAAATTATATCAAGGAGACTAATAATTGCATCGTTGGTACTCTTTTGGGAGCGGAAGTCAAACTGACAGGGGCTAAGAATGTCGAATTTTACGAGATAGGAGTAGAGCTGTTTGTAGATAATTTTTTCAAATATTTTTGATAGTATGGGTAGGTTTGATATTGGTCTATAGTTGTTTATGTCTACCGGATTACCTCCTTTATGAACTGGTGTTACTCTTGCTTTTTTAAGGATATCAGGGAAGGTATGACACTCCAGGGATTTGTTGAACAGCTTATAAACAGCCTAGTGACTGGGGGAGTGTCCCTAGTGACCGGGGGACTGTCCCTAGTGACTGGGGGAGTGTCCCTAGTGACTGAGGGAGTGTCCCTAGTGACTGGGTGAGTATCCCTAGTGACTGGGGGACTGTCCCTAGTGACTGGGGGACTGTCCCTAGTGACTGGGGGACTGTCCCTAGTGACTGGGGGAGTGTCCCTAGTGACTGAGGGAGTGTCCCTAGTGACTGGGGGAGTGTCGCTAGTGACTGAGGGACTGTCCCTAGTGACTGAGGGAGTGTCCCTAGTGACTGAGGGAGTGTCCCTAGTGACTGAGGGAGTGTCCCTAGTGACTGAGGGAGTGTCCCTAGTGACTGAGGGAGTGTCGCTAGTGACTGAGGGACTGTCCCTAGTGACTGAGGGAGTGTCCCTAGTGACTGAGGGAGTGTCCCTAGTGACTGGGGGAGTGTCCCTAGTGACTGGGGGAGTGTCCCTAGTGACTGGGGGTGTCCCTAGTGACTGAGGGAGTGTCCCTAGTGACTGAGGGAGTGTCCCTAGTGACTGGGGGAGTGTCCCTAGTGACTGAGGGAGTGTCCCTAGTGACTGGGGGACTGTCCCTAGTGACTGGGGGAGTGTCCCTAGTGACTGGGGGGAGTGTCCCTAGTGACTGGGGGACTGTCCCTAGTGACTGGGGGACAGTCCCTAGTGACTGGGGGACTGTCCCTAGTGACTGGGGGACTGTTCCTAGTGACTGAGGGAGTGTCCCTAGTGACTGAGGGAGTGTCCCTACTGACTGGGGGAGTGTCCCTAGTGACTAGGGGACTGTCCCTAGTGACTGGGGGACTGTCCCTAGTGACTGGGGGACTGTCCCTAGTGACTGGGGGACTGTCCCTAGTGACTGGGGGAGTGTCCCTAGTTATTGGGGGAGTGTCCCTAGTGACTGGGGGAGTGTCCCTAGTGACTGGGGGAGTGTCCCTACTGACTGGGGGAGTGTCCCTAGTGACTGGGGGACTGTCCCTAGTGACTGGGGGACTGTCCCTAGTGACTGGGGGAGTGTCCCTAGTTATTGGGGGAGTGTCCCTAGTGACTGGGGGAGTGTCCCTAGTTACTGGGGGAGTGTCGCTAGTGACTGGGGGAGTGTCCCTAGTGACTGGGGGAGTGTCCCTAGTGATTGGGGGAGTGTCCCTAGTTATTGGGGGAGTGTCCCTAGTTACTGGGGGAGTGTCCCTAGTGACTGGGGGAGTGTCCCTAGTTACTGGGGGAGTGTCCCTTGTGACTGGGGGAGTGCCACAATAAAACAGGCGATAAAACTTTGAACGGGTGAGGACAGGTACACAGAGAACGACAAAGAGATGTGTGAAGAACTCAACAAGATATTCCAGGAGGTCTTCACAATAGAACAAGCTAGGAAAGATGGCAGTAAACCATGCGGTCTTGGAAGGGTTAGAAATTACCAGAGATAAGGTAAAGAGGCATTTGTTGGATCTGGACGTAAGGAAGGCTGTTGGCCCGGACGGATTCTCACCATGGGTACTGAAAGACTGTGCAGAGGAACTTTACTTGCCACTGTCAATAGTGTATAGTAGGTCACTGGAAATGGGAAACCTACCAGAAATATGGACGGCAGCTAATGTGGTCCCAATATACAAAAAGGGTGACAGGCAAGAGGCACTGACTACAGGCCAGTGTCCTTGACTTGTATACCATGCAAGGTGATGAGAAGATCGTGAGACAAAACCTAGTAACACACCTGGAGAGAAGGGACTTTATGACAACCCATTAACATGGGTTCAGGGAGGGTAAATCTTGCCTTACTGGCTTAATAGAATTCTACGATCAGGTGACAAAAATTAAGCAAGAAAGAGAAGGCTGGGCGGACTGCATTTTCTTGGATTGTCATAAGCCTTTAACATAGTACCCAATAAGAGGCTGGTGCATAAGCTGGAGAGACAGGCAGGTGTAGCTGGTAAGGTGCTCCAGTGGATAAGGGAGTACCTAAGCAATAGGAAGCAGAGAGTTACGGTGAGGGGTGAGACCTCCGATTGGCGTGAAGTCACCAATGAAGTCCCACAGGGCTCTGTACTCGGTCCTATCTCGTTTCTGATATATGTAAATGATCTCCCTGAGGGTATAGCTTCATTTCTCTCAATGTTTGCTGACGATGCCAAAATTATGAGAAGGATTAAGACAGAGGAAGACTGCTTGAGGCTTCAAGAAGACCTAGACAAGCTGAATGAATGGTCGAGCAAATGGTAGTTAAAGTTTAACCCAAGTAAATGTAATGTAATGAAGATAGGTGTAGGGAGCAGGAGGCCAGATACTAGGTCTCATCTGGGAGATGAAATACTTCAAGAGTCAAAGAGAGAAAAAGACTTGGGGTTGACATCACGCCAGACCTGCCCCTGCAGCCCGTATTGTAACACCACTCTAAAATGTCAAAATGGTGAATGTCAAACAAGCTTAATGAAAATTCTTGAGTGTTTGTGCACGTGTGGCCCGACCTCTTTCGATCTAGGTAGCAACAGCAAATCTTCCCCTTCCCCCCGTTTTTTGGGGGGGTTATATATATTGGTCCTGTAGAGACTTAGAGACAGAGTGCGGGACACCGGGGTCGAGAGCGGGTTTGTGAAGAACACCTCACAGCCAGGGAGAGACAGAGTGAATCCACCGGATGGAGAGACAGAGGTCTTAAGGTAATGTGTGTGATCTCTGAGGTTTTGTCCCATGTCTATATTTCTTAACTGTTGGCCAGTGTTAGAGTAGGATTTATAAGTGGTGACTAGCATAATTTTGTTCTCAATAAACCTTTGTTAAATTTCCCGTCTGTGTCAATTGTTGAATCCTCTTAGCCTTTTGGATATAGTGACTGATAACCGTCCCATAATTAATGACAGTCATAGAAAGTACTCTCCAAGTTAAGCAATGTTTCTTGCCTCGTTGCTTGATATAGTCTCAATGGTCAAGACAGATGGTGGCAGCATTTTTAATCCTGTGTAGCATTTCCTTGTTGGCAGTGTACCTTTTGGTTCCGGTGTAACCATCATATGTCAGCTCATATTACAGTGTTCAATAACAGTGTTACCAAGTGCAACTGATGGGAAGTGTTACTCAGGATAAGTAGTAGAGTTACATTATTAATTTAGTTCATATTTTAGAGTGGTGTTACAATATCAAGAGGATAACATCAGCGGCATATGCCAGGCTGGCCAACATAAGAACGGCATTCAGAAACTTGTGTAAAGAATCATTCAGAACTTTGTATACCACATATGTCAGGCCAATCCTGGAGTATGCAGCCCCAGCATGGAGTCCATATCTAGTCAAGGATAAGACTAAACTGGAAAAGGTTCAAAGGTTTGCCACCAGACTAGTACCCGAGCTGAGAGGTATGAGCTACGAGGAGAGACTACGGGAATTAAACCTCACTTCGCTGGAAGACAGAAGAGTTAGGGGGACATGATCACCACATTCAAGATTCTGAAGGGGATTGATAGGGTAGATAAAGACAGTCTATTTAACACAAGGGGCACACGTACTAGGGGACACAGGTGGAAACTGAGTGCCCAAATGAGCCACAGAGATATTAGAAAGAACGTTTTCAGTGTCAGAGTGGTTGACAAATGGAGTACATTAGGAAGTGATGTGGTGGAGGCTGACTCCATACACAGATTCAAGTGTAGATATGATAGAGCCGAGTAGGCTCTACTGGGCTGTACCCGTTGATTGACGGTTGAGAGGCGGGATCAAAGAGCCAGAGCTCAACCCCCGTAAGCATAATTAGCTGAGTACAATTAGGTGAGTACACACACACACACACACACACAAGAAAGACCTGGGGGTTGATATCACGCCAGACCTGTCCCCTGAATCTCATATCAAGAGGATAACATCAGCAGCATATGCCAGGTTGGCTAACATAAGAACGGCCTTTAGAAACTTGTGTAAGGAATCTTTCAGAACATTATATACCACATATGTCAGACCAATCCTGGAGTATGCGGCTCCAGCATGGAGTCCATATCTAGTCAAGCATAAGACTAAATTGGGAAATGTTCAATGGTTTGCCACCAGACTAGTACCCGAGCTGAGAGGTATGAGCTATGAGGAGAGACTACGGGAATTAAAGCTCACTTCGTTGGAAGACAGAAGAGTTAGGGGGGACATGATCACCACATTCAAGATTCTCAAGGGAATCGACAGGGTTAATAAAGACAGGCTATTTAACACAAGGGGCACACGCACTAGGGGACACAGGTGGAAACTGAGTGCCCAGATGAGCCACAGAGATATTAGAATGAACTTTTTTAGTGTCAGAGTGGTTGACAAATGGAGTACATTAGGAATTGATGTGGTGGAGGCTGACTCCATACACAGTTTCAAGTGTAGCTATGATAGAGCCCAATAGGCTCAGGAACCTGTACACTTGTTGATTGACGGTTGAGAGGCGGGACCAAAGAGCCAGAGCTCAACCCCCCCCCGCAAGCACAACTAGGTAAGTACAACTAGGTGAGTACACACACACAGGGGTCGGGGGCCTGGTAGCCTGGTGGATAGCGCGCAGGACTCATAATTCTGTGGTGTGGGTTCGAGTCCCGCACGAGGCAGGAACAAATGGGCAAAGTTTCTTTCACCCTGAATGCCCCTGTTACCTAGCAGTAAATAGGTACCTGGGAGTTAGTCAGCTGTCATGGGCTGCTTCCTGGGGTGTGTGCGTGTGTGTGTGTGGTGTGGTGTGAGAGAAAAATTAAAAAATAGTAGTTAGTTAACAGTTGATTGACAGTTGAAAGGCGGGCAGAAAGAGCAAAGCTCAACCCCCGCAAACACAACTAGGTGAACACACACACACACACACACACACACACACCCACACACACACACACACACACACAGGGGCCTCGTAGCCTGGTGGATAGCGCGCAGGATTCGTAATTCTGTGGCGCGGGTTCGATTCCCGCACGAGGCAGAAACAAATGGGCAAAGTTTCTTTCACCCTGAATGCCCCTGTTACCTAGCAGTAAATAGGTACCTCGGAGTTAGTCAGCTGTCACGGGCTGCTTCCTGGGGTGTGTGTGTGTGTGTGGTGTGTGGAAAAAAAAAAAAATAGTTAGTAAACAGTTGACTGACAGTTGAGAGGCGGGCCGAAAGAGCAAAGCTCAACCCCCGTAAAAACACAACTAGTAAACACAACTAGTAAACACACACCCACACACACACACTAGGGGACACAGGTGGAAACTGAGTGCCCAGATGAGCCACAGAGATATTAGAATGAACTTTTTTAGTGTCAGAGTGGTTGACAAATGGAGTACATTAGGCGTTAGGTGGACACACATAACATCAGCGGCATATGCCAGGCTGGCCAACATACGAACGGCATTCAGAAACTTGTGTAAAGAATCATTCAGAACTTTGTATACCACATATGTCAGGCCAATCCTGGAGTATGCAGCCCCAGCATGGAGCCCATATCTAGTCAAGGATAAGACTAAACTGGAAAAGGTTCAAAGGTTTGCCACCAGACTAGTACCCGAGCTGAGAGGTATGAGCTACGAGGAGAGACTACGGGAATTAAACCTCACTTCGCTGGAAGACAGAAGAGTTAGGGGGGACATGATCACCACATTCAAGATTCTGAAGGGGATTGATAGGGTAGATAAAGACAGTCTATTTAACACAAGGGGAACACGCACAAGGGGACACAGGTGGAAACTGAGTGCCCAAATGAGCCACAGAGATATTAGAAAGAACTTTTTTAGTGTCAGAGTGGTTGACAAATGGAATGCATTAGGAAGTGATGTGGTGGAGGCTGACTCCATACACAGTTTCAAGTGTAGATATGACAGAGCCCGATAGGCTTATGAATCTGTACACCTGTTGATTGACGGTTGAGAGGCGGGACCAAAGAGCCAGAGCTCAACCCCCGCAAACACAACTAGGTGAGTACAACTAGGTGAGTACACACACACACACACACATACACACACCCACACCCACACACACACACTCACACCCCTCCCCCCCCCCACACACACACACACCCACACCCACACCCACACACACACACACACACACACACACACACACACACACACACACACACACACACACATACACACACACATACACACACACCCACACACACACACACACACTCACACCCCTCCCCCCCCCCCACACACACACACACACCCACACACACACCCACACACACACACACACACACACATACACACACACACACACACACACACACACACACACATACACACACACACACACCCACACACACACCCACACACACACACACACACACACACACACACACACACACACACACACACATACACACACACACACACACACACACACACATACACACACACACACACACATACACACACACACACACACACACACACACCCACACACACACACACACACACACACACACACACACACACACACACACACACACTCACACACACACACACACACACACACACACACACACACACACACACCCACACACACACACACACACACACACTCACACCCCTCCCCCCCCCCCACACACACACACAGTCACACCCACACACACACACACT
>NC_091189.1:31752567-31755067 GCF_040958095.1 Procambarus clarkii | reverse complement strand
CTATTTTCATAACTATTACAATAGATACAATGACTTGTATCAAAATTGATAACATGATATTGTTATCAGGTATATATAATAGAACATCAGAATATATACCTGGATAGATATTACAATAGATACTACAATCGATTACTAGATAAGCAAGAATAGACAACAGCAAATATAAAGTCACCCAGAGAATAGATAGCAGTAATAGTTACAAAGATAACCGAATTAGATAATGACATCGTATAAAGCCTAACATAGTTCATGACGTCACCAGATACAGGTTGACATAGCGACATCCTGACTTCTGGATTTTGTGACGTCACAAATCCTGACATGACGTAGATGGTGACGTCAAGAGGAAGACTCTGCTCAAGAGATCCGGATGTGTTCGAGCCTCCCTCGCATATCGGAATGTCCGGATACAGCAAGCACATCCGGTGCTTGATAAAGCAGAATCTGTCTCAAGTTTGAGATCCCTAGAACCCATATGAGGAGGAGTCGAACCCAGGCACACACACACACTGGATTACTCCCAGTGGATTACTATTATTTAGAATCACTAAATTCTCGTGTTATGTTGTGACGTCATCAGGTCATGGCCAATAGCGTATCGTGGCGTCCCTGGATAGCTGGTGGGTCGTGACGTCGCGATATTCTGGCCAATAGCAAGCCGTGACGTCACGATATTCTGGCCAATAGCAAGCTGTGACGTCACGATATTCTGGCCAATAGCAAGCCGTGACGGCACAGGAAGAAATCAGGTCGAAACTTGTCTAATTCTTTCGCGTTTCGGAATTTCCGGAAGCTTTCACTCGCGTTTAGTTCATCGTCCAGTTGTATCGTTCATTGATGCGGTCTTTACTGAAATAAACGAAATATATTAACATGATTTTATTAGTCAAAATATTATGAGGGAATTAAAAAATATAAATTGGGATAATTTCATTCGGAAAAAATATGGAAATTCATGAATCTAAAATATGATAAATAAAATATTGTATTTCATTTCCGAAAATGAAGATTTTAAGACACAGGTGTTCGTAAATAGATATATGATATATATATATATATATATATATATATATATATATATATATATATATATATATATATATATATATATATATATATATATATATATATATATAATATATGTATATATATTATATATTTATATATATATATAAATATATATATATATATATATATATATATATATATATATATAATATATGTATATATATTATATATTTATATATATATATATATATATATATATATATATATAAATATATATATATATATATATATATATATATATATATATATATATATATATATATATATATATATATATATATCCAACTCCAATATATATATATATATATATATATATATATATATATATATATATATATATATATATATATATATATATATATATAAAATATGCCCCATAGCTTCAGAGAAGAAAATAAAGAGTATTCAGATTAGACTTTGTGGATTCTCACTGAACACTTTTAATATTTTCTTCTCTTACAATCCCTATCTGTTTTGTTATTAATTGTATATAATAATTTCATTACATTGCTACAGTTTACAGACAACCCACACACAACAATCACTGCTCGAAGACCTCCTCCAGCTCTTCGTACCATGTGTGTCTGTCCATAATATAGGAAGCATTTCCTCTCTGGATCGTGACACTGAGACGCTGGAACAGGAAACTGACCTCTCTTGAGTCTATAGTTTGCCTAAGGAGTTTCTCACCCACCTCCTTTAGGAACTTAAGTGCACATTTACCCCAGACGCCCAGAGTCTCAGGGCCCGAACCTGTAACAACGTTCTAGCTCTCTGTATTTATTAGTTTACTGGGTCTCCCAGAAGGTGGCCGCCCCGCCTCCCTCAGCTGTACTCTGAGGAAGATAGGTATCAGCCAATGTAGACGCACACGTGTAGAATATATATATATATATATATATATATATATATATATATATATATATATATATATATATATATATATATATATATATTGGTAGCAGTCTTTCTTTTAAACATATTTCGTTGAAAACGACAGAAAGTTTCAGATTTATGATTGTGACACGAATCTTCTCCATATTCCTAAAGTTTTTCTTCACTGAAGCAGGAAGATTAAAAATCAACTCAACAAAGTTCATTTTTACTTATTATTTGGGTGTGACGCCGAGTGATGCGTTTCGTAAGGTCTCTCCTTACATTCTCAAAGACAAATTCTTCCGTGTTAGCAGCTGATTATATCCTCTAATGGTGAGGTGGAAGGTGACATGGATGACTGACATACATGGGGGTATTAATGGGGTCCTATATAATGGGGTCCTATATAATGGGTAGTAAATTAAGAGTGTAACATGTTGGCAGTTTATGTTCAACTGGTTGTTTCCGTTCCTGGGTAGGAAACGGGTGCCTCCCCCCCCCTCCCCCCCTCCACCCTACACTCCCACGAGAGACAGGTTGATGCACAACATGC
>NC_091189.1:31702567-31747567 GCF_040958095.1 Procambarus clarkii | reverse complement strand
CTTGATATGAGCTTCAGGGGACAGGTCTGGCGTGATATCAACCCCCAGGTCTTTCTCTCTCTTTGACTCTTGAAGTATTTCATCTCCCAAATGATACCTTGTATCTGGTCTCCTGCTTCCTACCCCTATCTTCATAACATTACATTTGCTTGGGTTAAACTCTAACAACCATTTGTTCGACCATTTCTGCAGCTTGTCCAGGTCTTCTTGAAGTCTCAGGCTGTCCTCCTCTGTCTTAATCCTTCTCATAATTTTAGCGTCGTCAGCAAACATTGAGAGAAATGTGTGGATGTGTACGCAAATGAGTGCATACATATACATGCGTGTGTATATGTATACGCAACCCGTCCTCCTCATAGAACGTCGCCTTTTGACGTATACTCTCCCTACGGCCAAAAATCGTCGTACCAGAAAATGGTAGGTACGGAATTGACATACTGTCCCGTTTTCTGTTTTAGGTCCTCTGGTAGGTTAGGGTAAGGGCACTTTAGTACAACGGTTTCTTGACGTCGGGGCACCTCAGGAGGACCATGTGTGGGCTGGTATAGGCGGGCTACATGTTCCCAGCACATCATTAGCCAGCGTCACCACGACGTGCACTCGAGACCTCACCCAGTAACACTGTCAGTTCTTCGAGTTCATTACCCAGTTACTCTAAAGTTTAATGAGTGAAGCATGTAGTGTTGTGGAGCCTTCACTCGCCTCCACCACATACTGAGTGAAGTAGTGTTGTGGAGCCTTCACTCGCCTCCACCACATACTGAGTGAAGTAGTGTTGTGGAGCCTTCACTCACCACCACCACATACTGAGTGAAGTAGTGTTGTGGTGCCTTCACTCGCCTCCACCACATACTGAGTGAAGTAGTGTTGTGGAGCCTTCACTCGCCTCCACCACATACTGAGTGAAGCATGTAGTGTTGTGGGTCCTTCACTCGCCTCCACCACATACTGAGTGAAGCATGTAGTGTTGTGGGTCCTTCACTCACCACCACCACATACTGAGTGAAGCATGTAGTGTTGTGGGTCCTTCACTCACCACCACCACATACTGAGTGAAGTAGTGTTGTGGAGCCTTCACTCACCACCACCACATACTGAGTGAAGTAGTGTTGTGGAGCCTTCACTCACCACCACCACATAATGAACCCTGACAACAGAGAGGCCATGGCAGGTCTCCTCCTGCATCACAAGTGGAGAATTATCTCATGTTCGACAACACATCTCGTCATTGTGGTGCTGAGTGCAGCCTGACAATTGCTGCCGCTGTTCTCAAGGAAAGGCAGAGTAACTAGAACATGCGAGATGACCTTCTACAATATTTTCAATTAGAGTCGCTGCTACAGCGATAGCTTCGCTTGCAGTTGGGTCTGAGTTCGATTCCCAATGGTCCAAGTGGTTATAAGCACCGTTCATGCTCTCGGTAATAGCATCCTAGTTCCTTGTTCTCGCTTCTTGCAGGATTGGTGTTCGATTCCCGATGGTCCATGTGGCTAGGTACCGTTGTTTCACTCCTTCATCGTTTCCCAACACTTCGTCTATCTCATATCCCTACTAAATGTCTATCACACTTTATCCTAAAAATTACTATGTACTTACCATGTACTCACCTAGTTGTGCTTGCGGGGGTTGAGCTTTGGCTCTTTGGTCCCGCCTTGTGTCTACTTGTGTTCGTTCCAGAAGACCATGTATCTTCGGCCCGGTCTCCGACCAGGCATAAGGGTGATGGTCTGCTCAAGCAGGCTGTTACTCGCCGCTGCTCGCAGTTTGGCGTGTGGATCACAGCCTGGTTAATCACGTGTCCTTTAGTGGTGTTGGTTATACCCCTCCCCTATAGAGGGGGGTTGAGAGGTGGGGCGGTTATACCCCTCCCCTATAGAGGGAAGGTTGAGAGGTGGGGTGGTTATACCCCTCCCCTATAGAGGGGGGTTGAGAGGTGGGGCGGTTATACCCCTCACCTATAGAGGGAAGGTTGAGAGGTGGGGTGGTTATACCCCTCCCCTATAGAGGGGGGTTGAGAGGTGGGGCGGTTATACCCCTCACCAATAGAGGGGGGGTTGAGAGGTGGGGCGGTTATACCCCTCACCTATAGAGGGGGTTGAGAGGTGGGGCGGTTATACCCCTCACCTATAGAGGGGGGGTTGAGAGGTGGGGCGGTTATACCCCTCACCTATAGAGGGGGGTTGAGAGGTGGGGCGGTTATACCCCTCACCTATAGAGGGGGGTTGAGAGGTGGGGCGGTTATACCCCTCCCCGATAGAGGGGGGGAGGGGTTGCAAAGTCTTGGACCGTAATGTTGCAAGAGTTACCATAGTGCCAAGTGTAGCATTTTTTGTTTGTTTCAGAGTTACTATTTTATAATTCCCGTCGTGTCTCCAGGTTTCACGAAGTATCCCTGCCTGAAGAGTTTGAACCACTTCCTTTAATATTTTCCCTGTGAATTATTATGCAAATCTCTGACCTGCGCTCAAGAAAATACAATTTGAGGAGTTTTAATAGTTGGCGGTTGCTTAGACGGTTTATTTAAGGGACTCGGTCAAAGATCGTTGTACATTCTCCACGTCAACAGTTTCTGTAGCTATGAATGTTGTTGTTAGTGTGAAACAACATGCCACCCCAGGAAACACTGGTACTTGAAGTGTCGTCACTGGTATATCTGGTTTGAATGATTCTTGATATTCACCCGTATAACAAGATCCTGTCGTGTTCTTGCCGTCGTGCCGGTTCCTTCATCATGTTCTCTCATAGTACATCCCGTCCTCATAGAGCGTCACATTTTGACGTATACTCTCCCCTAAGGCCAAAAATCATCGTAATAGAAAATGGTAGCGGCTCGCGGAGTTGACATTCTGTCCCGTTTTCTGTTTTGGGTCCACTGGTAGGTTAGGACAACGGCACTTTAGTACGACCCGCCTGGTGTTACCTGCACCGGTGCTGTGTCCTCGTCTGTGTTACGCTGGGGACAAGTACGGGGGGGGGGGGCACAGCACCCTGGGGGAGAACACTACCCTGGGGGAGCACAGTACCCTTGAGGGGCACAGTACCCTTGAGGGGCACAGTACCCTGGGGGAGCACAGGACCCGGAGGAGCACAGTACACTGGAGGAGCACAGCACCCTGGGGGAGCACAGTATCCTGGGGGAGCACAGCACCCGGGGGGAGCACAGTACGCTGGGGGAGCACAGCACCTGGGGGGAGGTCAGTACCCAGGGGGAGTACAGCACCCGGGGGAAGCACAGTACCCTGGGGGAGCACAGTACCCTGGGGGGGAAGCACAGTACCCTGGAGAAGTACAGCACCCTGGGGAAGCACAGTACCCTAGGGGAGCACAGTACCCTGGGGGAGCACAGCACCCTGGGGCAGCACAGCAGCCTGGTGGAGCACAGTATTCTGGGGGAGCACAGTACCCTGGGGAGGAGCACAGTACCCTGGGGGAGCACAGCACCCTGGGGAAGCACAGCACCCTGGTGGAGCACAGTATTCTGGGGGAGCACAGTACCCTGGGGAGGAGCACAGTACCCTGGGGGAGCACAGCACCCTGGGGGAGCACAGCACTCTGCGGGAGCACAGTACCCTGGGGAGGAGCACAGTACCCTGGGGGAGCACAGCACCCGGGGGAGCACAGTACCCTGGGGGAGCACAGCACCCTGGGGGAGCACAGTACCCTGGGGGGGAGCACAGTACCCTGGGGAGCACAGCACCCTGGGGGAGCACAGCACTCAGCGGGAGCACAGTACCCTGGGGGAGCACAGTACCCTGGGGGAGCACAGTACCCTGGGGGAGCACAGTACCCTGGGGTAGCACAGTACCCTGGGGGAGCACAGTACCCTGGGGGAGCACAGTACCCTGGGGTAGCACAGTACCCTGGGGAGCACAGTACCCTGGGGGAGCACAGCACTCTGGGGGAGCACAGAACCCTGGAGAAGCACAGTACCCTGGGGGGAGCACAGTACCCTGGAGAAGCACAGTACCCTGTGGGAGCACAATACCCTGGGGGAGCACAGTACAATGGGGAAGCACAGTACCCTGGGGATGCACAGCACCCTGGGGGACCACAGTACCCAGGGGAGCACACTACCCTGGGGGAGAACAGTACCCTGGGTGACCACAGTACCCAGGGGGCACAGTACCCTGGGGGAGCACAGTACCCTTGGGAAGCACAGTACCCTGAGGGAGCACAGTACCCTGGGGGAGCACAGTACCCTGGGGGAGCACAGTACCCTGGGGGGAGCACAGTACCCTGGAGAAGCACAGTCCCCTGGGGGGGAGCTCAGTACCCTGGGTGACCACAGTACCCTGGGGGAGCACAGTACCCTGCAGAAGCACAGTACCCTGGGGAAGCACAGTACCCTGGGGGAGCACAGTACCCTGGGGGAGCACAATACCCAGAGGAAGCACAGTACCCTGGGGAAGCACAGTACCCTGGGGGAGCACAGTACCCTGGGGGACCACAGTACCCTGGTGGAGCACAGTACCCTGGGGAAGCACAATACCCTGGGGAAGCACAATACCCTGGGGGAGCACAGTACCCTGGGGAAGCACAGTACCCTGGGGAGCACAGTACCCTGGTGGAGCACAGTACCCTGGGGAGCACAACACTCTGGGGGAGCACAGTACCCTGGGGGGAGCACAGTACGCTGGGGAGCACAGTACCCTGGGGAAGCTCTGTACCCTGGGGAAGCACAGTACCCTGGGGAAGCACAGCACCCTAGGGAAGCACAGCACCCTGGGGAAGCACAGCACCCTGTGGAAGCACAGCACCCTAGGGAAGCACAGCACCCTGGGGAAGCACAGCACCCTGGGGAAGCACAACACCCACGGGAAGCACAATACCCTGGGGGAGCACAGTACCCTGGGGAAGCACAGTACCCTGGGGAAGCACAGCATCCTGGGGAAGCACAGCACCCTTGGGGAGCACAGCACCCGGGGGAGCACAGCACCCTGGGGAAGCACAGTACTCTGGGGAAGCACAGTACCCTGGGGAAGCACAGTACCCTGGGGAAGCACAGTACCTTGGGGAAGCACAGTACCCTGGGGAAGCACAGTACCCTGGGGAAGCACAGTACCCTGGGAAAGCACAGTACCCTGGGGGAGCACAGTACCCTGGGGAAGCACAGTACCCTGGGGAAGCACAGCACCCTGGGGGAGCACAGTACCCTGGGGAGCATAGTACCCTGGGGGAGCACAGTACCCTGGGGAGCACAGTACCCTGGGGGAGCACAGTACCCTGGGGGATCACAGTACCCTGGGGGAGCACAGTACTCTGAGGGAGCACAGTACCCAGGGGGAGCACAGTACCCTAGGGATGCACAGTACCCTGGGGAAGCACAGTACCCTAGGGATGCATAGTACCCTGGGGGAGCACAGTACCCTGGGGGAGCACAGTACCCTATTGATGCACAGTACCCTGGGGAAGCAGAGTACCCTGGGGGAGCACAGTACCCTGGGGGAGCACAGTACCCTATTGATGCACAGTACCCTGGGGAAGCAGAGTACCCTGGGGGAGCACAGTACCCTGGGGGAGCACAGTACCCTATTGATGCACAGTACCCTGGGGAAGCAGAGTACCCTGGGGGAGCACAGTACCCTAGGGATGCACAGTACCCTGGGGAAGCACAGTACCCTAGGGATGCATAGTACCCTGGGGGAGCACAGTACCCTGGGGGAGCACAGTACCCTATTGATGCACAGTACCCTGGGGAAGCAGAGTACCCTGGGGGAGCACAGTACCCTGGGGGAGCACAGTACCCTGGGGGAGCACAGTACCCAGGGGGAGCACAGTACCCTGGGGGAGCACAGTACCCTATTGATGCACAGTACCCTAGGGATGCATAGTACCCTGGGGGAGCACAGTACCCTGGGGGAGCACAGTACCCTATTGATGCACAGTACCCTGGGGAAGCAGAGTACCCTGGGGAAGCACAGTACCCTGGGGAGCACAGTTCCCTGGGGGAGCACAGTACCCTGGGGGAGCCTCCATCCCCCACTTCCCCTTCTCTCAGAAAATCAGATTAAAGAGGACTGCAACAGCTGTATGAGTCTGGTATTCACCCTCCCCCAACGGCCCCCACCACCTTGCTCCCCCCTTTCCTTCCCCTTCCCCTTTGCTTCCCTTCCCCCTGAAAATGGCCACACTCTGTGGCCATCACGTTCCCAATCTCATCCAGAGATTCTTTTTCAGATTTCATGGCATATAATTTATGCCTTCCTTGACCGCTCTGTTGGTGCTGCCCGGAAGCCGGTGGGCTGAGCGGCCAGCACGCTGGTCTAGTGATCCTGTGGTCTCGGGTTCGATCCCGGGCGCCTGCGAGAAACAATGGGCAGAGTTTCTTTCACCCTATGCCACTGTTACCTAGCAGTAAAATAGGCACCTGGGTGTTAGTCAGCTGTCACGGGCTGCTTCCTGGGGGTGGAGGCCTGGTCGAGGTCCGGACCGCGGGGACACTAAAAAACAAAGCTATGAAATCATTTCAAGATAACCTCAAGAAGATACATAACTTTCCCGGCCTGATGCCTTCTTTTGATAATTACTTAATTGACTACCCTATGGCCGTCCCACACTTTTTTTTTTTTTATTAACACATTAGGTACATCTGCATTCCCCACTTTTTTTTTTTTTATTAACATATTAGGTACATCTGCATTAGTGCAGCTACCCTAGACTATATGAAGTGGAGTACAGTGTGTCAAAAAAGCTAACTAGGTGATGCTATAAAATCCCCATCACACAGGATGGTTAGTCATACAGAGGCATGTGATTAGCGGTCTGCACTGGCAGACTCCGGATGCATTTTGAGGATATCAACAACACAAGATTGAATAAGGTAGCAGTGGTAATACAAGTCCCCATCTCGCAGGATGGTTAGTCATACAGAGTCATGTGTTTAATAGCCTGCACTGGCAAATTTTGGGTATACTGTGAGGATATCTTCAAGAATACGAGAGTGAATAAAGTAATTGCAAAGCTCCAGGTACCTCATGCCAACTGGTCTGAAAGGTCTAATAATTGGGCATTCAGTGATGTAGTGCGGGAGATCATGCCGTAGTTCCTGCTCACAGAGTTTGCAACTGGAGTGCTCAGGATTGGGAGACCCGTCACCTGCAGCCACCTGCCACAGGTAACGGTAACCCAACCTGATCCTTGCAACCACTGTGTCGCACAGTCTAGTGGACGTTTTGTGCTGTCCATAGATGTAGGTTTCAGATCTGAACATTCCCCACCCCACACCAGTTACCCTGTAAATCTACGGGAGGCTAATGCCCCCGAAGCGTCAGGATTACAGCTTTGGACTGACAGTTATTCTCTCATATATTATACATCTCTCTTTGGGTTCTGTTCATTGGGAAAGTAAAGATTCATCTTCCTATTGCCCAACCACTTGGGCTGGACGGTAGAGCGACAGGCTGGCTTCAAGCAGGTCGGCGTTCAATCCTCGACCGTCCAAGTAGTTGGGCATATTCCTTCCTCCCATCCTATCCCAAATCCTTATCCTGACCCCATACCGTTATATCGTTGTAATGGCTTGGTGCTTTCTCCTGATAGTTCCCGTCTCTTCATCATCCTATTTTGCCAATATTAGGTCCAATCCTCATCCTAGGGTTGAAGTTAACATTCCAGACAACCTTAAACAGCACTTTAAGGCTTATGTACACAAGTGGTACACTGGGTATACACCTGTATCAGTGGACCACTTTTACAATGATCTTGTCAGTATCATTACCAGTTATTATGATACCTGGGTTATATCAAGGACAAAAAAGAACACTCGTTCTTCCTCATGGAGAGAGGATCCTATTATTATTGCAGAGCTAAAGTGCTTCAGCTGCTGACTCTTATAAACGAGACAAAACACCTGACAATTTACTTGCAATCGTCAATGCCAACAGAGATTTTCGCGAGCTTAAGGGTCAAGTTAAGAACACATATTGGGAACAATTCCTACAAGGTATCAATAGAACTACAACATTATCAGAAATGTGGAACAAAATTAAAAACATTACCAAACCTTCAGCCCCAGTTCAGCTTCATCATACTCCTGCAGAATATGCTGACATGCTCCTAGCTCAATGGTCTAGTGTCTCACAAATTTCTTCCTTACCCCCAGATATACAGCAGCATTTAAGACATACCAACATTAACAGAAACTTTAATATTGAAATAACATGTTCCTCACCAGATTTAACAGATCAGTTTGCTATGATCCTTTGAATTGCCATCAGCATTAGGGAAACCTAAACAAACTGCCCCTGGTGAGGATGGTATAACTTATAACACCTTGAGCTTACTGAATGATGTCCCTAGCCACCCTCTGCTTGACCTCTATCATACCAGCCTCTCACAAGGTATCTTGCCAAAGAAATGGACACAGTCTCATAATACCAATTCCTAAACCTAACTCTCAAAGATTGAGACCCATTCCCTTACATTTTGCATGTGTAAAGTCTTGAAGAGAATTGTTCTCAATCGTGTCATGTTTCAGGTCAAAGAAAAACTGGCCCCAAACCTATATGGGTTCATGCCCAAGTGTAGCACACAAACATGCTTTGCTGAATACTTTGTAAACTCCCAGGATGGAACACAGGCAGCCTTTATTGACCTAAAGTCAGCTTTCGATGTAACGAATGGCGAAATAATATTAGAGCAACTTGCTGAATTTGGAATCAAAGGTAATCTTCTGAGTTGGATAAAGAGCTACCTATCCAACAGGCGTGCTAGTGTCCTATTTAAAGGAGTTAAAAGTACAAGAACAGATGCATTCGAACTAGGCACACCTCAAGGTGGTGTCCTAAGCCCTATGCTCTTCAATATACTTATGCACAAACTTATCCATGACATACCTGTACAACCTACGGAAACAGTTATATGTTATGCTGATGATATTTGTATTATGGCACACAGTAAACCAAGGCTACAAGTGTTACTTGATGCATTCTCCAAGAAAGTAGTAGAATGTGGCCTCATAATCTCTGTTGATAAAACAAGGGTTCTTATTCCCCATTCTCTTCATGTTAACTATACTATTAATGGAGTGCCCGTGGAGACTTGTGAGTCTTATAAATATCTTGGAGTCGAGGTTAATGATACAAATCTCATCAGCAACCTGCGTAAAAAACTTGTTGAGCGTCTTAAACCTCTCAGAACTCTTGTTGGCAAAGGATTTGGCATTAACATAAAATATGCTCGTAGTTTTTATATTGCCTTTATACGATCTGTTGTTGATTATTATGCCTTGCATCTTCTTAACTTTTCTCCTAAACAATTACAAGGCCTAGATGTAGTACAGAATGATGCCATGCGCATCATCCTGGGTTGTCCTAGAACTGTCAGAATTGTTAACATGAGAAAGGAACTAAAATTACCTTCCATTTACTAAAGATTAGTTCAACTTAGTACAATGTTTTGCGCCAAAACTTTGAAAAATAATGGTCCCTTCAGCTCTATTCAACATAAACTGAGATCCATTCTAAACAATTCTGACTGTTTCCTCAATCCGCCGCAAAAAGCTCCTTCAAGTGTATGGCTCAGTAATTGTGCCTACAATCTTCTGAAACTGAATGTATCTCTTAATCCTGATAAAACTGTTAACTATATTCCCCCTTTGGAAAGATGTACAGGTCTCTTTGCATTATACACCCATCAGAGTAAAACAAATGTATAACACTGACATTTTGAGATGTATAACATTAGAAGCTATTGACAGTCATCTTCAAATTCTCAAACCAACTGAATCCTATGTCTTTACTGATGGCTCTGTACAGTTAGGCACTGGTAGAACAGGTTGTGCATGTGCAGTATATAAAGGGGATGAAATGATCATGTCTAGTACACAGAGATTGAACAACTGGGCAAGCACGACACAGACCGAGCTATTGGGCATTTATCTTACCACTGAATACCTTAAACTCAATGGTGGTGGAGTTATTTTCTGTGACTGTAAAAGTGCTCTGCAGTCCTTAAATAACCCATCACAATGTATGTCGGAAGTAACTTGTAATATTAAATGGAATGGATTTTTTGCCAATGATAATAACTCTTGAATAAAATTTGTGTGGATCCAATCCCATGTTGGAGTTGGAAACATGACTTTGTAGATCGATTGGCCAATGAGGCTTGCAGGAAAGAAAACACTGATTATGACTTTGGACTATCTAATGCAATTATTAGAATCATACAAATTAAAGAAATTAATTCAGATTTAGAAGAACTAAGAAATGCCCAGAGACCTGAAAGCTGCAGTATTAAAAGTTATGACAAGTTTTGTAATAATAGGTATTTGTATGGTCAGCACAGTAACCGGACCAGGCAATGTGATGTAGTCATTGTGGTAATTCGCCTTGGCTATAGACACATCTGACAGGTTAGTGAGGCTGAGCCACTACCAGAATACTCAGATTGTAAACTCTGTGATAAACCTTTAATGCATTCACTAGAACACTATATTGTTGAATGTGAAACCGTAAAGGACTTTACACCTCCTGGCCTCTTGTACCACCAACTGTGTAACTATTTCATTGACTCAGGTGTTCTGGACGACATCCTAACAATTTATCCAAAATTTGCTTGTCCATTTTAAAGAATGAAGAACAATTTTATTTAAATTACTTCTAAGCTGCATCACTTATGAACCCATCCCTGCCCTTGTGCGGCAGTGCACAATTGAAAGTTGTTTTCACACATTCATACATTAAAACATTGATTGTAACCATGGTATATATATGTGCCAGTTTAGACCTATTGTCTTGTGTATGACCCTCTGTCCTGCGTGACAGTGAATACCAGCATTATTCTCACTTTAATAAGACTTAATTGAAATCATCAGATTAGGCAAAATTGTAATTAATTTTGTCAATAAAGATGTTAATAATAATAAGTAATTGTCTGTGCTCGCACTCACACCATGGTCATACTTGTCGACTGTTGTCACAAAATCTGTGTATTTGATCATTTTGCTTGTCTTCCTTTTTCCTTCCTCCTTGTCCTTCCTCCTTGTCCTTCCTCCTTGTCCTTCCTCCTTGTCCTTCCTCCTTGTCCTTCCTTGCTTTACATCGGTGTTTTGTTTGTCGTCCATGGCAGCTGAGGCCATGTCATAATGGTTGAACAATAGTGAGAGGCAGGAGCGCCCAGCTTGAAGGCCATGTTGTCCGCCAATATTTATGTTTTGTGGCTCCGTGTCTGCTTAATTAGTACCTTCGTGAAGTGGCATGACCTCCACTGACCCGAACATGTTGGGCATTACACCGGCATACAGGCTCCTCTCCAAGTAATGTTTAGGGTCTGTGACTTGGCAGTTCTTGATGAATATTGAATCCCAAGACTGAGGGCCCGGTGCAGCGTGTAGGGGCGTGCTGGCTATGACTACTGCACCGTCCAGTGAGTTAGAGGGACATCTGGTAAGTGGTTTGACGGTATCACATTCATCATGAATTTCTTTGAGTCATCCATCTTCAGTGTGTTAAGGTGTTCGCTGGAAAAAGAATCGTACTGTATCCTCAGCTTTACAAATTTCTTTATTTTCATTATTAAAGTTCCATTTCCCATGAGCAGCGGCTCAATGCTAGACGAAGTTTTTAGTTTAGACTTTGCATAGGAAAAGGAGTATTTTGGGGGCCCTTTCCATTTTTCTGATGGCCATTTACTTTATCTGTCTCTCCTGGATTGTATCTCACATTTGCAGCTTCACTTCAATCACTTCAGTTTCTCTCACAGCCATTCTTCGTGTTCATGGGAGAGAGAGAGAGAATGCAGTGCTCAAATAGTTCTGTTGTTTGTTATCTTCGGCTACAGAGAGAACACCGTTCTTTTTCAGTTTTTCATATTTTCTCTCCTTATGTTATGTAACATTAAGGTAGGTCTAGAGCTACTATGCCTACTCGAGGAACTGATTTAGACTTACATTGTCTAGCTGTTCTTACCACCTTATTTCTGTGAGGTTTTGGTTTATTTAATCATTATTATATTTAAATATGCAGAAGTCTTCTGCTCTTGGGTTTGAGAGTGTGGTGCAGGGCTGTTGTCCGCACTTGTTAAACTATGGTTACGTTGTAATCTGTGATGGGTGTAATCACGATGTTCCTAATCAATTCGCCATTGTTTGTGAAAATAAGGTCAAATATGTTTTCTAGTTGGTTCAACTATTTGCTGGTTTAAGGCGAATTTATCACACATCCATATGAGGTCGTTTGTGTGAGATCATATTACTTCATGTTAATGTCTGTGGTTCTGATAGGGGTGCCACTGTGGATATGGACTATCTATCTATCATCTGTCCGAGTTGCTAGCAGGGGGGTGACAGTTTGAGCCATTCTTTTCCTCTTTCTCTTACTAAAAAATATCACTCTGGTATGTATGGGTGCTGCTATATTCATAATGGTGTTCTTTGATTCTATTTGTCTGTTTCTTTTGATATGAAAAGGAAGTACCTGCCTGAAAATCGGCGAAATATGAAATGCTGGGCAGTCCCTGTCTTAGCATTCTTTCTTTAGTGAATTTTTACCCAGTTGTTAGTGGGAACAATTGCAACTCTCAGAACGACATGTATCAGTTTAGGAAGTTTCTACATTTTCTTTGGTGATTATATTTCCATATTCCATTATTTTTTTGTAAGGCTAGATTTTTTGTAATAACACATTTTCAAGTTTTTAATCAGTTATAATTACATATAGCCCATATTGGCAGGTTCCAAGATAATGTTTTGCTAGTTTCTTTGGTCTATCCGCACTACATTCTGTGTTGTCTCTCTGCCACTGACATTAGGTGGAGATCTTGTGCATTTACTTTGTTTCTCAGACCCTTTTGTGTTGAATAAGTTTCTCTTCCTGGATCTGAGTCCTTGTTCAGATCTGAATGATTTTGTTCAGTCGTTCCAACTAACAGTATAAAGTACTTTCAATCTGCAGTTCATTTGAGAAGCCAAAAACCTCAGTGTCCTGAACTTTTGGTTAGCATTTCTCTGACACTTTTTAGCATTAATTCACATCGGATTTTATATCTGCAGAAGATATTTTGCTCCAGAAATTATGCATTTATCAGAAAAAATATAATTATCGTTACAAATCCAGTATATTGAGTTATTTGTTATTCCTTGTCTTCTTAAAGTATCTGGAAAATCGATACATTTAATGTAAATGCAAAACGTAATTTATATAATTAGTATACTGAGAACTTGTATCATAGTTATACAGGACATAATTGTATATAGTTATTACTTTCACTTCCAGTATATATTATACAGTGTAAGTGTGTACACTTACACTAACACGAACACATACACTTACCCAGTGAATAGTGGGTACTGCTGTATAGTGGGTACTGCTGTATAGTGGGTACTGCTGTATAGTGGGTACTGCTGTATAGTGGGTACTGTTGTATAGTGGGAACTGTTGTATAGTGGGTACTGCTGTATAGTGGGTACTGTTGTATAGTGGGTACTGTTGTATAGTGGGAACTGTTGTATAGTGGGTACTGCTGTATAGTGGGTACTGTTGTATAGTGGGTACTGTTGTATAGTGGGTACTGCTGTATAGTGGGTACTGTTGTATAGTGGGAACTGTTGTATAGTGGGTACTGCTGTATAGTGGGTACTGTTGTATAGTGGGTACTGTTGTATAGTGGGTACTGCTGTATAGTGGGTACTGTTGTATAGTGGGTACTGTTGTATAGTGGGTACTGTTGTATAGTGGGTACTGCTGTATAGTGGGTACTGCTGTATAGTGGGTACTGTTGTATAGTGGGTACTGTTGTATAGTGGGTACTGTTGTATAGTGGGTACTGCTGTATAGTGGGTACTGCTGTATAGTGGGTACTGTTGTATAGTGGGTACTGCTGTATAGTGGGTACTGTTGTATAGTGGGTACTGCTGTATAGTGGGAACTGTTGTATAGTGGGTACTGCTGTATAGTGGGTACTGTTGTATAGTGGGTACTGCTGTATAGTGGGTACTGTTGTATAGTGGGTACTGCTGTATAGTGGGTACTGCTGTATAGTGGGAACTGCTGTATAGTGGGAACTGTTGTATAGTGGGTACTGTTGTATAGTGGGTACTGTTGTATAGTGGGAACTGTTGTATAGTGGGAACTGTTGTATAGTGGGTACTGTTGTATAGTGGGTACTGTTGTATAGTGGGAACTGTTGTATAGTGGGTACTGTTGTATAGTGGGTACTGTTGTATAGTGGGTACTGTTGTATAGTGGGTACTGTTGTATAGTGGGTATTGCTGTATAGTGGGTACTGTTGTATAGTGGGTACTGTTGTATAGTGGGTACTGTTGTATAGTGGGAACTGTTGTATACTGGGTACTGTTGTATAGTGGGTACTGCTGTATAGTGGGTACTGTTGTATAGTGAGTACTGTTGTATAGTGAGTACTGTTGTATAGTGGGTACTGTTGTATAGTGGGTACTGTTGTATAGTGGGTACTGTTGTATAGTGGGTACTGTTGTATAGTGGGTACTGTTGTATAGTGGGTACTGTTGTATAGTGGGTACTGTTGTATAGTGGGAACTGTTGTATACTGGGTACTGCTGCATAGTGGGTACTGTTGTATAGTGAGTACTGTTGTATAGTGGGTACTGTTGTATAGTGGGTACTGTTGTATAGTGGGTACTGTTGTATAGTGGGTACTGTTGTATAGTGGGTATTGCTGTATAGTGGGTACTGTTGTATAGTGAGTACTGTTGTATAGTGAGTACTGTTGTATAGTGGGTACTGTTGTATAGTGGGTACTGTTGTATAGTGGGTACAGTTGTATAGTGGGTACTGTTGTATAGTGGGTACTGTTGTATAGTGGGTACTGTTGTATAGTGGGTATTGCTGTATACTGGGTACTGCTGCATAATGGGTACTGTTGTATAGTGAGTACTGTTGTATAGTGGGTACTGTTGTATAGTGAGTACTGTTGTATAGTGGGTACTGTTGTATAGTGGGTACTGTTGTATAGTGGGTACTGTTGTATAGTGGGTACTGTTGTATAGTGGGTACTGTTGTATAGTGGGTACTGTTGTATAGTGGGTACTGTTGTATAGTGGGTATTGCTGTATAGTGGGTACTGTTGTATAGTGAGTACTGTTGTATAGTGGGTACTGTTGTATAGTGGGTACTGTTGTATAGTGGGTACTGTTGTATAGTGGGTACTGTTGTATAGTGGGTACTGTTGTATAGTGGGTATTGCTGTATACTGGGTACTGCTGCATAGTGGGTACTGTTGTATAGTGAGTACTGTTGTATAGTGGGTACTGTTGTATAGTGGGTACTGTTGTATAGTGGGTACTGTTGTATAGTGGGTACTGTTGTATAGTGGGTACTGTTGTATAGTGGGTATTGCTGTATAGTGGGTACTGTTGTATAGTGAGTACTGTTGTATAGTGAGTACTGTTGTATAGTGGGTACTGTTGTATAGTGGGTACTGTTGTATAGTGGGTATTGTTGTATAGTGGGTACTGTTGTATAGTGGGTATTGCTGTATAGTGGGTACTGTTGTATAGTGGGAACTGTTGCATAGTGAGTACTGTTGTATAGTGGGTACTGTTGTATAGTGAGTACTGTTGTATAGTGAGTACTGTTGTATAGTGGGTACTGTTGTATAGTGGGTACTGTTGTATAGTGGGTACTGTTGTATAGTGGGTACTGTTGTATAGTGGGTATTGCTGTATAGTGGGTACTGTTGTATAGTGAGTACTGTTGTATAGTGAGTACTGTTGTATAGTGGGTACTGTTGTATAGTGGGTTCTGCTGTATAGTGGGTACTGTTGTATAGTGTGTGATAACCTTATAAGGTGTCCAGGGTCATTCCACTGTTGTATAGTGGGTACTGCAGTATAGTGGGTACTGTTGTATAGTGGGTACTGTTGTATAGTGGGTACTGCTGTATAGTGGGTACTGTTGTATAGTGGGTATTGCTGTATAGTGGGTACTGTTGTATAGTGGGTACTGTTGTATAGTGGGTACTGTAGTATAGTGGGTACTGTTGTATAGTGGGTACTGTTGTATAGTGGGTACTGCTGTATAGTGGGTACTGTTGTATAGTGGGTACTGTTGTATAGTGGGTACTGCTGTATAGTGGGTACTGTTGTATAGTGGGTACTGCTGTATAGTGGGTACTGTTGTATAGTGGGTACTGTTGTATAGTGAGTACTGTTGTATAGTGGGTACTGCAGTATAGTGGGTACTGTTGTATAGTGGGTACTGTTGTATAGTGGGTACTGTTGTATAGTGGGTACTGCTGTATAGTGGGTACTGTTGTATAGTGGGTACTGCTGTATAGTGGGTACTGTTGTATAGTGGGTACTGTTGTATAGTGGGTACTGCAGTATAGTGGGTACTGTTGTATAGTGGGTACTGTTGTATAGTGGGTACTGTTGTATAGTGGGTACTGCTGCATAGTGGGTACTGCTGCATAGTGGGTACTGTTGTATAGTGGGAACTGCTGTATAGTGGGTACTGCTGCATAGTGGGTACTGTTGTATAGTGGGTACTGTTGTATAGTGGGTACTACTGTATAGTGGGTACTGCTGCTTAGTGGGTACTGCTGCATAGTGGGTACTGCTGCATAGTGGGTACTGCTGCATAGTGGGTACTGCTGCATAGTGGGTACTGCTGCATAGTGGGTACTGCTGCACAGTGGGTACTGCTGCATAGTGGGTACTGCTGCATAGTGGGTACTGCTGCATAGTGGGTATTGCTGCATAGTGGGTACTGCTGCATAGTGGGTACTGCTGCATAGTGGGTACTGCTGCATAGTGGGTACTGCTGTATAGTGGGAACTGTTGTATAGTGGGTACTGTTGTACAGTGAGTACTGTTGTATAGTGGGTACTGTACATAGGGTCTGTCAGGTGGTGGTTCTGGCTTAGTGGCGTATATAGCTACCTTGTGTGTAGGATATAGTTACTTACCTGCTATATCATTTATTGTATTCACATCTATTACTTTATTTTTTATTTATTTCTTTTATTGCTTTCCCTATTGTTCTGTAGATAGCGAGAATGGCTGTGAAGCTGAACGCTCATATATTTCTGTTGTTGATATTTCACCGGGAAAGGCACACCTGAGGCCTCAGTTCACCTAGCAGTAAATAGGTGCCTGGGAGTTAGGTAACTGTTGTGGGCTGCATCCTGGAAAAGTCCACTTGCTTCCGTAAGGTTTCCCTAATGAGCCTAACAGGTTTCAAATCCCGCGACACCAGGAAATTACAAACCACATATAGACCCATTTATGCTCTGGCTTATGTGTATCTTATACCTATATATCGTGCTTGACCTGTGCCGTGTGTGGTTACTATAAGCTTGTAGGTGGCTTCCTCGCCAAGCTTATCAAGAAGACAATGATAACATGGCCGTTATCTTCACTGGCGGTGGGCGTGTGTGATAGTGATAAGGGCCACTCATCAGGGCAGGTTTAGGAGTAGCAAGCTGGGAGGGTGTTTAGAGGTGTTTGGAGGTGTTTAGGTGTGATTGGAGGTGTTTGGGTGTGTTTGGAGGTGTTTGGGTGTGTTTGGAGGTGTTTGGGTGTGTTTGGAAGTGTTTGAGTGCATTAGGAGGTCTTTGGGTGTGTTTGGAGGTGTGTGGGGGTGTGTTTGGAGGTGTTTGTGTGCGATTGGAGGTGTTTGGATGTGTTTGGAGGTGTTACGAAATGTTTGGGGATGTTTGGAAGTGTATGGTGGTATTTAAAAGTGTTTGGAAGTGTTGGGGGATGTTTAAACAAGAAGATTAACATCTGCCAACCTATAAAATCTTACGTTATCTTGCGGGTGCAAAATGGGGAATCTTTTAAGAACAGTATCAATATTTGACAAATAGTGTTTTCCTAACTCAAACAATGTGAGGTTTATTATTCTACACATATTTCTAATGTATCTCAGGTGTTCACATTCACGTAGATAGTGGTCAAGGCGGTGTCCATCACTCTCACCTCAGATTCTGCAACTTCGCTGATCAACTGTGGTTTCCAATCCGTATCTCCATATATATTTGTATCCAAGACGGATTCTCGCTATTACTGATTCTCTCCCGCGGCCACCTCCTCTTCGGCTATCATGATTGGGATTGCCAGCTAAAACCATGTTGTACCATTGTACAGATTCGCTGATTTGTGCTTCTATCCTCCTTTCCTCAGTTACCTTGTCACGGTCAGAAGATACAGAAGTAATGGCTTTTCTGTGACAGTTTGGCAGAAGTTGTACTCTCTCTGTCGGGGTTCACCAATCTCCCAGTTGCATCTGTACCCTAGTCGTAGTCTATATAACCTAACTGCTATTTCCTTGTGGATTCCTTTTGGGATATTTAACTTTTCTAATTTGGTTGCCTGAAGATACCATGTTGCAGATGGCGAACCTTCAGCTATTCTCTGGTGCAGGTCGGCTTTGTTGAGATGTGAGAGTTTTTTGGTGATGATGTTTTTTATGTTCTCTAGGCTGGGTTGAATTGTTTTATGTATCACTGGATGACGAGTTGCCAATTTAGCAATTTCATCAGCTTTTTCATTTAATGGGATTCCAATATGGGATGGGATCCAGTTTAAAGTTATGTTGAGTCCTTTGCCTTTAGCAACTGCTCCAAGATACAAAATGGTGGTAATTATTTCCACGTTATCATTCCACTGTTTTTGTGCTAATATTTGAAGTGCAACTTTTGAGTGTGTGTGTATGATTGCACTTTGAGTGTTTTGTGCAATCACATATGCGAATGCCTGTTGTATGGCAAACAGCTCAGTTTGGGTTGATGATACTAGTCCTCCCAGTCTCCAATATGCCTGTACGCTGGCCGTGCAAAGAGCAGCGCCAGCACTCTCATATTCTGTGTCCACCGATCCGTCTGTGAAGATGTGGATGGCTCCTGCTACTGCTATGCATTTGCTTTTCTATTGTGCGCCTTAGGATTGCTGGATCATAGGCAGCCTTTTTCATTTGGAGACTTTCTATTACTATTTTGAAAGTAGGCTCTTCCCACGGCGCGCGGAAGAAGTGTAATTTGGGTGTGGATGATCACCCTCTCTATCAAGAATCATGCTTCTTAAATGTAGTCTGTTTAGGACATTTCCTGCTCTTGCAGCCCAAGAGTTTCCATTGTTTTGGCCAAGTCCAACCACCAAGGCCTGCCGTACTGGGACTGGATCAGGAGAAATAATTATCTTACTGAAATTGTAGCTGTTTTTTGAGATATTCTTTCTTCAAGAGAGGGCAAACCCGTCTCCAGTCTTAGAGTTTTAAGCCTGGTCCACATGGGGGCTCCCAGTGCGGCTCTCATAACATTGTTTTGGGCAACTTCAAGCTTTTTCCACTGTTGGTGTGATAGATTTGTGAGTGCAGATGCGGCATAATGGATCACTGATCTGACTGCCTGTATATAATATGTGCGAAGGACTTGCAGATTGGCTCCTCCAGAGAGGGAGGTTAGCGACCTGAGGATTGCCGTCCGGGCCGCAGTTCGCTCTCTCAAGTAAGTGACCTCAGCATTAAAATTCATGTGTGTGTGTCCAGGGTTATTCCTAGATACTGATAAGTGTCCAAACTCCAAATATGTGCAGTGAACCAGAATTCGGCTTAAAAATAACGCTCATTAGTGTGATTTGCGCTATTTTTGATATTTTAAAAACTGCAGGGGGGGTTTGGGCAAAATGTGACCCATCGCTGTTTTCTCTAATTGGCACTTTTTATAACTCCAAATATGTGCAGTGAGCCAGAATTCGGCTACAAAATAATGCTCATGAGACAGATTTGTGATATTTCTGATATTTTGAAAACTAAAGAGGGGTTTAGGCAAAAGGTCACACATCGACGTTTTCAGTAATTGGGATATTCTCGGTATAAAAATCCGCAATTTCAAACTCCAAATATGAGCAGTGAGGCAGAATTCGGCTCAAAAATAAAGCTCATTAGTCATATTTGCGTTATTTTTAATACTTTGAAAAGTGTTGGGGGGTTTGGGCAAAATGTCGCCCATCGCCGTTTTCACTAATTGGCATATTTTCGGAATAAAAAATCGTAATTTCAAGTTCCATATATGTGTAGTGAGCCGCAGTTCAGCTCACAAATAACGCTCATGAGTCGGATTTGCGATATTTTTTATATTTTAAAAACTGCAAGGGGGTTTGGGCAAAATATTACCCATCGCCTTTTTTCAGTAATTGGCGTATTTTCGGTATAAAAAGTCGCAATTTGAAACTAAAAATAGGTGCAGAGAGCGAGAATTTGGTTTAAAAATGACGCTCCGGAGTCAAATTTCCGATATTTCAGATATTTTGACAAATGCATTGGGGTTTGGGCAAATAACGAGCCAACGTCGTTTTCAGTAATTGGCATATTTTCTGTATAAAAAGTCGTAATTTGAAAACGAAAAAAGGTGCAGAGAGTAAAATTCGGCTCAAAAATCACGATCAGGAGTCGAATTCCTGACATTACAGGTATTTTGAAAACTGCAGGGGGGTTTGGGCAAAAAATGACCCATCGGCGTTTTCAGTAGTTGACATATTTTCGGTATAAAAAATCGTATTTTGAAAATGAAAATAGGTGCAGCGAGTCAGAATTCGGCTCAAAAATCACCGTCATGAGTCAAATTTCCGACATTTCAGATATTTTGAAAACTGCAGGGGGGTTTGGGCATAATATGACCCATCGCCGTTTTCAGTAATTGGCATATTTTCGGTATAAAAAGTCGTAATCTCGCAGAGAGTAATGCAGAGAATCAGAATTCGGCTCAAAAATCACGTTCAGGAGTCAAATTTCCGACATTTCAAATATTTTTAAAACTGTAGGGAGGTTTGGGCAAAATATGACCCATCGCAGTTTTCAGTAATTAGTATATTTTCGGAATAAAAATTCGTAATTTGAAAATGAAAATAGGAGCAGAGAGTCAGAATTCGGCTCAAAACGCATGCTCAGGAGTCAAATTTCCGACATTTCAGATATATTGAAAACTGCAGGGGGGTTTGGACAAAATATGACCGATCACAGTTTTCTCTATGTAAATTGGCATATTTTCGGAATAAAAAGTTGTAATTTTAAAATGAAAATAGGTGCAGAGAGTCGGAATTCGGTTAAAAAATCACGCCTATGAAACAAATTTCCGACATTCCAGATATTTTCAAAACTGCAGGGGGGGTTTGGGCAAGATTTGACCCATCGCCGTTTTCAGTAATTGGCATATTTTCGGTATAAAAAGTCGTAATATAAAAATGAAAATAGGAGCAGAGAGTCTGAATTCGGCTCAAAATTCACACTCTGGAGTCAAATTTCCTACATTTCATATCTTTTGAAAACTGCAGGTTTTTTTTCTTCAAAATATGACACATCGCTGTTTTCAGTAATTGGCATATTTTCGGTATAAAAACACGTAATTTGAAGATGAAAAAGGTGCAGAGAGTCAGAATTCGGCTCAAAAATCACGTTCAGGAGTCAAATATACGACATTTCAGATATTTTTAAACTGTAGGGGGGTTTGGGCAAAAAATGACCTATCGCAGTTTTCAGTAATTGGCATATTTTCGGTATAAAAAGTCGTAATTTGAAAATGAAAAAGATGCAGAGAGTCAGAATTCGACTCAAAAATCACGTTCAGGAGTCAAATACCCAACATTGAAGATATATTTTAAAAATGAAGGGAGGTTTGTGTAAAATATGACCCACATTGCAGTTTTCAGTAATTGGCATATTTTTGGAATATAAAGTCGTAATTTGAAAATGTAAATAGGAGCAGAGAGTCAAAATTCGGTTCAAAACGCACGCTCAGGAGTCAAATTTCCGACATTTCAGAAATTTTGAAAACTGCAGGAGGGGTTGGGCAAAAAATGACCCATCGCCGTTTTCAGTAATTGGCATATTTTCGGAATAAATAGTTGTAATTTTAAAATGAAAATAGGTGCAGAGGGGTCGGAATTCGGTTCAAAAATCACGCTTAGGAAAAAAACTTCCGACATTTTTGATATTTTGAAAACTGCAGGGGGGCTTGGGCAAAATATGACCCCCATCGCCACTACCATCCTTTGGGTGGTAATGGACCCCATACTCATCCTGTGGGTGGTAGTGAACCCCATACGCATCCTGTGAGTGGTAGTGGACCCCATACGCATCCTGTGAGTGGTAGTGGACCCCAAACTCATCATGTGGGTGGTAGTGAACCCCATACTCATCCTGTGACTGGTAGTGGACCCCATACTCAGCACGTGGGGTGACGCTGACCCCATACCCATTCTGTGGGTAGTAGTGCACCACATACCCATCCTGTGAGTGGTAGTGGACCCCATACTCATCCTATGAATGGTAGTGGACCCCATACTCATCATGTGGGCGGTAGTGGACACCATACACATCCTGTGGGTGGTATTGGACCACATACCCATCCTGTGAATGGTAGTAGCCCCCATACACATTATGTGGGCGGTATTGGACCCCAGAACAATCCTGTGGGTGGTAGTGGACCCCATACGCATCTTGTGGGGTGGTAGTGGACCCCATACCCATCCTTTGGGTGGTAGTGCACCCCATACCCATCCTGTAGGTGGTAGTGGACCCAATACCAATCCTGTGGGTGGTAGTGGACCCCATACACATCCTATGTGTGGTTGTGGACCCCATACCCATCCTGTGAGTGGTAGTGGACCCCATACCCATCCTGTGAGTGGTAGTGGACCCAATACCAATCCTGTGGGTGGTTGTGGACCCCATACCCAACCTGTTAGTAGTAGTAGTGGACCCCATACCCATTCTGTGGGGGGTTGTGGACCCCATACCCAACCTATTAGTAGTAGTGGACCCCATACCCATCCTGTGAGTGGTAGTGGACCCCATACTCATCCTGTGAGTGGTAGTGGACCCCATACCTATATGTGGGTGATAGTGGACCCCATACCCATCCTATGGGTGATAGTGGACCCCATATCCATCCTGTGGGTGGTAGTGGACCCCTTACCCATCCTGTGGATGGTAGTGGTTCCCATACCCATCCTCTGAGTGGTAGTGGACCCCAAACCCATCCTGTGAGTAGTTGTGGACCCCATCCCCATCGTGTGGGTGGTAGTGGACCCCATACCTATCCTGTTTGTGGTAGTGGACCCCATACCTATCCTGTGGGTGGTAGTGGACCCCATACCCATCCTGTGAGTGCTAGTGGACCCCATACCCATCCTGTGGGTGGTAGTGGGCCCCAATACCCATCCTGAGGAGGTAGTGGACCCCATACCCATCCTGTGAGTGGTAGTGGACCCCATACCCAAACTGTGGGTGCTAGTGGACCCCATACCCATCCTGTGTGTGGTAGTGGACCCCATACCCATCCTGTGTGTGGTAGTGGACCCCATACCCATCCTGTGTGTGGTAGTGGACCCCATACCCATCCTGTGTGTGGTAGTGGACCCCATACATAACCTGTGGGTGGTAGTGGACCTCATATCCATCCTGTGGGTGGTAATGGACCCCATACCCATCCTGTGGGTGGTAGTGGACCTCATATCCATCCTGTGTGTGGTAGTGGACCCCATACCCAAACTGTGGGTGGTAGTGGACCCCATACCCATCCTGTGAGTGGTAGTGAACCCCATACCCATCCTGTGGGTGGTAGTGGTTCCCATACATATCCTGTGGGTGGTAGTGGACCCCATACCCATCCTGTGGGTGGTAGTGGACCCCATATCCATCCTGTGGGTGGTAGTGGACCCCATACCTATCCTGTGGGTGGTAGTAGACCCCATACCTATCCTGTGTGTGGTAGTGGACCCCATACCCATCCTGTGTGTGGTAGTGGACCCCATACCCATCCTGTGGGTGGTCGTGTTAAAGGTTAGACACACATAATGGGCCCAGGAACTGAACCCCATGACGCTGCCTTCTGTCGACCATAATCACAGAGACCCATTGACCGCTAATGGACTGACAGTCTGATATGAGCAGCTCTGAAGCACGGTCTTATATACCCTTTGTGGATGACGTCATCACCACCTCAGTGACATCACTACTGTTTACCCTCTGGGGATTGGCTATTTTTTCCCCTGGTCTCAGGTGATTGGCCAATATTCCCTCTGGTCTCAGGTGTAGTTCAGGCATCTCACGACTCCGTAACATGAGGATTACATCTTAAATGGATTTCCAAGTACCCATAAGAACCTATAATCCCCTTGTTAAGTTGGCTTTCAGGTACTGTACCTCGGTTGTCTTTGTCTGATGATAAGGTCTTTGTCGCATTAGTTTCTCTTTATGTGAACTGCGTCTCTTCTTGTTCCTCTTGTCAATAATTACATCTCTCCTCGTGGCTCTTTTTCATTGTGGCTCTTGTTCCTTGTGGCTCTTGTTCCTTGTGGCTCTTGTTCCTTGTGGCTCTTGTTCCTTGTGGCTCTTGTTCCTTGTGGCTCTTGTTCATAGTGGCTCTTGCTCATTGTGGCTCTTGTACATTGTGGCTCTTGTTCATTGCGCCTCTTGTACATTCTGACTCTTGTTCCATGTGGCTCTTGTGCATTGTGGCTCTTGTGCCATGTGGCTCTTGTTCATAGTGGCTTTTATTCATTGTGGCTCTTGTTCATTGTGGCTCTTGTTCAGTGTGGCTCTTGTTCATTGAGGCACTTGTTCCTTGTGGCTCTTGTTCATTGTGGCTCTTGTTCAGTGTGGCTCTTGTTCATTGAGGCACTTGTTCCTTGTGGCTCTTGTTCCTTGTGGCTCTAGTTCATTGTGGCTCTTGTTCATTATGGCTCTTATTCATTGTGGCTCTTGTTCATTGTGGCTCTTGTTCAGTGTGGCTCTTGTTCATTGAGGCACTTGTTCCTTGTGGCTCTTGTTCATTGTGGTTCTTGTTCATTGTGGCTCTTGTTCTATGTGGCTCTTGTTCATTGTGACTCTTGTTCCTTGTGGCTCTTGTTCATTGTGGCTCTTGTTCATGTGTGGCTCTTGTTCATTGTGGCACTTCTTCCATGTAGCTCTTGTTCATTGTGGCTCTTGTTCATTGTGGCTCTTGTTCATTGTGGCTCTTGTTCCTTGTGGCTCTTGTTCATAGTGGCTCTTGTTCATAGTGGCTCTTGCTCATTGTGGCTCTTGTACATTGTGGCTCTTGTTCATTGCGCCTCTTGTACATTCTGACTCTTGTTTCATGTGGCTCTTGCTCATTGTGGCTCTTGTTCCATGTGGCTCTTGTTCATAGTGGCTTTTATTCATTGTGGCTCTTGTTCATTGTGGCTCTTGTTCAGTGTGGCTCTTGTTCATTGAGGCACTTGTTCCTTGTGGCTCTTGTTCATTGTGGTTCTTGTTCATTGTGGCTCTTGTTCTATGTGGCTCTTGTTCATTGTGACTCTTGTTCCTTGTGGCTCTTGTTCATTGTGGCTCTTGTTCATGTGTGGCTCTTGTTCATTGTGGCACTTGTTCCATGTAGCTCTTGTTCATTGTGGCTCTTGTTCATTGTGGCTCTTGTTCATTGAGGCACTTGTTCCTTGTGGCAATTCTTCATTGTGGCTCTTGTTCATTGTGGCTCTTGTTCATTGTGGCTCTTGTTCCTTGTGGCTCTTGTTCCTTGTGGCTCTTGTTCCTTGTGGCTCTTGTTCCTTGTGGCTCTTGTTCATAGTGGCTCTTGTTCATAGTGGCTCTTGCTCATTGTGGCTCTTGTACATTGTGGCTCTTGTTCATTGCGCCTCTTGTACATTCTGACTCTTGTTCCATGTGGCTCGTGTGCATTGTGGCTCTTGTTCCATGTGGCTCTTGTTCATAGTGGCTTTTATTCATTGTGGCTCTTGTTCATTGTGGCTCTTGTTCAGTGTGGCTCTTGTTCATTGAGGCACTTGTTCCTTGTGGCTCTTGTTCAGTGTGGCTCTTGTTCATTGAGGCACTTGTTCTTTGTGGCTCTTGTTCCTTGTGGCTCTAGTTCATTGTGGTTCTTGTTCATTATGGCTCTTATTCATTGTGGCTCTTGTTCATTGTGGCTCTTGTTCAGTGTGGCTCTTGTTCATTGAGGCACTTGTTCCTTGTGGCTCTTGTTCATTGTGGTTCTTGTTCATTGTGGCTCTTGTTCTATGTGGCTCTTGTTCATTGTGACTCTTGTTCCTTGTGGCTCTTGTTCATTGTGGCTCTTGTTCATGTGTGGCTCTTGTTCATTGTGGCACTTGTTCCATGTAGCTCTTGTTCATTGTGGCTCTTGTTCATTGTGGCTCTTGTTCATTGAGGCACTTGTTCCTTGTGGCAATTCTTCATTGTGGCTCTTGTTCATTGTGGCTCTTGTTCATTGTGGCTCTTGTTCATTGTGGCTCTTGTTCATTGAGGCACTTGTTCCTTGTGGCTCTTGTTCATTGTGGCTCTTGTTCATTGTGGCACTTGTTACTTGTGCCTCTTGTTCATTGTGGCTCTTATTCTATGTGGCTCTTAATCATTGTGCTACTTGTTCCTTGTGGCTCTTCTTCATTGTGGCACTTGTTTCTTGTGGCTCTTGTTCATTGTGGCTCTTGTTCATTATGGCTCTTGTTCATTGTGGCTCTTGTTCAGTGTGGCTCTTGTTCATTGAGGCACTTGTTCCTTGTGGCTCTTGTTCATTGTGGCTCTTGTTCATTGTGGCACTTGTTCTATATGGCTCTTGTTCATTGTGCCACGTGTTCCTTGTGGTTCTTGTTCATTGTGGCTCTTGTTCATGTGTGGCTCTTGTTCATTGTGGCACTTGTTCCATGTAGCTCTTGTTCATTGTGCCTCTTGTTTATTGTGGCTCTTGTTCATTGTGGCTCTTGTTCATTGTGGCTCTTGTTCAATGAGTCACTTGTTCCTTGTGGCACTTGTTCATTGTGGCTCTTGTTCATTGTGGCTCTTGTTCATTGTGGCTCTTCTTCAGTGTGGCTCTTGTTCATTAAGGCACTTGTTCCTTGTGGCTTTTGTTCATTGTGGCTCTTGTTCATTGAGGCACTTGTTCCTTGTGGCACTTGTTCATTGTGGCTCTTGTTCATTGTGGCTCTTGTTCAGTGTGGCTCTTGTTCATTAAGGCACTTGTTCCTTGTGGCTCTTGTTCATTGTGGCTCTTGTTCATTGTGGCACTTGTTCCTTGTGGCTCTTGTTCATTGTGGCTTTTGTTCTATGTGGCTTTTGTTCATTGTGCCACTTGTTCTTTGTAGCTCTTGTTCATTGTGGCTCCTGCTCATTGTGGCTCTTGTTCATTGTAGCTCTTGTTCATTGTGGCTCTTGTTCATTGAGGCACTAGTTCCTTGTGGCACTTGTTCATTGTGGCTCTTGTTCATGTGTGGCTCTTGTTCATTGTGGCTCTTGTTCACTGTGGCTCTTGTTCACTGTGGCTCTTGTTCATTGTAGCTCTTGTTCATTGTGGCTCTTGTTCATTGTGGCTCTTGTGCAGTGTGGCTCTTGTTCATTGTGGCCCTTGTTCATTATGGCTCTTGTTCATTATGGCTCTTCTTCATTGTGGCTCTTGTTCATTGTGGCTCTTGTTCAGTGTAGCTCTTGTTCATTGTGGCACTTGTTCCTTGTTGCTCTTTTTCATTGTGGCTCTTGTTCTAAGTGGCTCTTGTTCATTGTGCCACTTGTTCCTTGTGGCTCTTGTTCATTGTGGCTCTTGTTCATGTGTGGCTCTTGTTCATTGTGACACTTGTTCCATGTAGCTCTTGTTCATTGTGACTCTTGTTCATTGTGGCTCTTGTTCATTGTGGCTCTTGTTCATTGAGACACTTGTTCCTTGTGGCACTTAATTTGTTCATTGTGGCTCTTGTTCATTGTGGCTCTTGTTTATTGTGGCTCTTGTTCAATATGGCTCTTGTTCATTGTGGCTCTTGTTCATTGTGGCCCTTGTTCCTTGTGGCTCTTTTTCATTGTGGCTTTTGTTCTATGTGGCTTTTGTTCATTGTGCCACTTGTTCCTTATAGCACCTGTTCATTGTGGCTCTTGTTCATGTGTGGCTCTTGTTCATTGTGGCACTTGTTCATTGTAGCTCTTCTTCATTGTGGCTCTTGCGCATTGTGGCTCTTGTTCATTTTGGCTCTTGTTCATTGAGGCACTTGTTCCTTGTGGCACTTGTTCATTGTGGCTCTTGTTCATTGTGGCTCTTGTTCATTGTGGCTCTTGTTCCTTGTGGTTCTTGTTCCTTGTGGTTCTTGTTCATTGTGGCTCTTGTTCATTGTGGCTCTTGCTCATTGTGGCTCTTGTTCATTGTGGCTCTTGTTCAGTGTGGCTCTTGTTCATTGAGGCACTTGTTCCTTGTGGCTCTTGTTCATTTTGGCTCTTGTTCATTGAGGCACTTGTTCCTTGTGGCACTTGTTCATTGTGGCTCTTGTTCATTGTGGCTCTTGTTCATTGTGGCTCTTGTTCCTTGTGGTTCTTGTTCCTTGTGGTTCTTGTTCATTGTGGCTCTTGTTCATTGTGGCTCTTGCTCATTGTGGCTCTTTTGCATTGTGGCTCTTGTTCAGTGTGGCTCCTGTTCATTGAGGCACTTGTTCCTTGTGGCTCTTGTTCATTGTGGCTCTTGTTCATGTGGCTCTTGTTCTTGTTCCTCTTTTCAATAATTACATCTCTCCTCGTGGCTCTTGTTCATTGTGGCTCTTGTTCCTTGTGGCTCTTGTTCCTTGTGGCTCTTGTTCCTTGTGGCTCTTGTTCCTTGTGGCTCTTGTTCATAGTGGCTCTTGCTCATTGTGGCTCTTGTACATTGTGGCTCTTGTTCATTGCGCCTCTTGTACATTCTGACTCTTGTTCCATGTGGCTCTTGTGCATTGTGGCTCTTGTGCCATGTGGCTCTTGTTCATAGTGGCTTTTATTCATTGTGGCTCTTGTTCATCGTGGCTCTTGTTCAGTGTGGCTCTTGTTCATTGAGGCACTTGTTCCTTGTGGCTCTTGTTCCTTGTGGCTCTAGTTCATTGTGGCTCTTGTTCATTATGGCTCTTATTCATTGTGGCTCTTGTTCATTGTGGCTCTTGTTCAGTGTGGCTCTTGTTCATTGAGGCACTTGTTCCTTGTGGCTCTTGTTCATTGTGGTTCTTGTTCATTGTGGCTCTTGTTCATTGTGGCTCTTGTTCATTGTGGCACTTGTCCCATGTAGCTCTTGTTCATTGTGGCTCTTGTTCATTGTGGCTCTTGTTCATTGTGGCTCTTGTTCCTTGTGGCTCTTGTTCAGTGTGGCTCTTGTTCATAGTGGTTCCTGCTCATTGTGGCTCTTGTACATTGTGGCTCTTGTTCATTGCGCCTCTTGTACATTCTGACTCTTGTTCCATGTGGCTCTTGTGCATTGTGGCTCTTGTTCCATGTGGCTCTTGTTCATAGTGGCTTTTATTCATTGTGGCTCTTATTCATTGTGGCTCTTGTTCAGTGTGGCTCTTGTTCATTGAGGCACTTGTTCCTTGTGGCTCTTGTTCATTGTGGTTCTTGTTCATTGTGGCTCTTGTTCTATGTGGCTCTTGTTCATTGTGGCTCTTGTTCATTGAGGCACTTGTTCCTTGTGGCAATTCTTCATTGTGGCTCTTGTTCATTGTGGCTCTTGTTCATTGTGGCTCTTGTTACTTGTGGCTCTTGTTCCTTGTGGCTCTTGTTCCTTGTGGCTCTTGTTCCTTGTGGCTCTTGTTCATAGTGGCTCTTGTTCATTGTGGCTCTTGTACATTGTGACTCTTGTTCATTGCGCCTCTTGTACATTCTGACTCTTGTTCCATGTGGCTCTTGTGCATTGTGGCTCTTGTTCCATGTGGCTCTTGTTCATAGTGGCTTTTATTCATTGTGGCTCTTGTTCATTGTGGCTCTTGTTCAGTGTGGCTCTTGTTCATTGAGGCACTTGTTCCTTGTGGCTCTTGTTCATTGTGGCTCTTGTTCAGTGTGGCTCTTGTTCATTGAGGCACTTGTTCTTTGTGGCTCTTGTTCGTTGTGGCTCTAGTTCATTGTGGTTCTTGTTCATTATGGCTCTTATTCATTGTGGCTCTTGTTCATTGTGCCTCTTGTTCAGTGTGGCTCTTGTTCATTGAGGCACTTGTTCCTTGTGGCTCTTGTTCATTGTGGTTCTTGTTCATTGTGGCTCTTGTTCTATGTGGCTCTTGTTCATTGTGACTCTTGTTCCTTGTGGCTCTTGTTCATTGTGGCTCTTGTTAATGTGTGGCTCTTGTTCATTGTGGCACTTGTTCCATGTAGCTCTTGTTCATTGTGGCTCTTGTTCATTGTGGCTCTTGTTCATTGAGGCACTTGTTCCTTGTGGCAATTCTTCATTGTGGCTCTTGTTCATTGTGGCTCTTGTTCATTGTGGCTCTTGTTCATTGTGGCTCTTGTTCATTGAGGCACTTGTTCCTTGTGGCTCTTGTTCATTGTGGCTCTTGTTCATTGTGGCACTTGTTACTTGTGCCTCTTGTTCATTGTGGTTCTTATTCTATGTGGCTCTTAATCATTGTGCTACTTGTTCCTTGTGGCTCTTCTTCATTGTGGCACTTGTTTCTTGTGGCTCTTGTTCATTGTGGCTCTTGTTCATTATGGCTCTTGTTCATTGTGGCTCTTGTTCAGTGTGGCTCTTGTTCATTGAGGCACTTGTTCCTTGTGGCTCTTGTTCATTGTGGCTCTTGTTCATTGTGGCACTTGTTCTATATGGCTCTTGTTCATTGTGCCACTTGTTCCTTGTGGTTCTTGTTCATTGTGGCTCTTGTTCATGTGTGGCTCTTGTTCATTGTGGCACTTGTTCCATGTAGCTCTTGTTCATTGTGCCTCTTGTTTATTGTGGCTCTTGTTCATTGTGGCTCTTGTTCATTGTGGCTCTTGTTCAATGAGTCACTTGTTCCTTGTGGCACTTGTTCATTGTGGCTCTTGTTCATTGTGGCTCTTGTTCATTGTGGCTCTTCTTCAGTGTGGCTCTTGTTCATTAAGGCACTTGTTCCTTGTGGCTCTTGTTCATTGTGGCTTTTGTTCATTGAGGCACTTGTTCCTTGTGGCACTTGTTCATTGTGGCTCTTGTTCATTGTGGCTCTTGTTCAGTGTGGCTCTTGTTCATTAAGGCACTTGTTCCTTGTGGCTCTTGTTCATTGTGGCTCTTGTTCATTGTGGCACTTGTTCCTTGTGGCTCTTGTTCATTGTGGCTTTTGTTCTATGTGGCTTTTGTTCATTGTGCCACTTGTTCTTTGTAGCTCTTGTTCATTGTGGCTCCTGCTCATTGTGGCTCTTGTTCATTGTAGCTCTTGTTCATTGTGGCTCTTGTTCATTGAGGCACTAGTTCCTTGTGGCACTTGTTCATTGTGGCTCTTGTTCATGTGTGGCTCTTGTTCATTGTGGCTCTTGTTCACTGTGGCTCTTGTTCACTGTGGCTCTTGTTCATTGTAGCTCTTGTTCATTGTGGCTCTTGTTCATTGTGGCTCTTGTGCAGTGTGGCTCTTGTTCATTGTGGCCCTTGTTCATTATGGCTCTTGTTCATTATGGCTCTTCTTCATTGTGGCTCTTGTTCGTTGTGGCTCTTGTTCAGTGTAGCTCTTGTTCATTGTGGCACTTGTTCCTTGTTGCTCTTTTTCATTGTGGCTCTTGTTCTAAGTGGCTCTTGTTCATTGTGCCACTTGTTCCTTGTGGCTCTTGTTCATTGTGGCTCTTGTTCATGTGTGGCTCTTGTTCATTGTGGCACTTGTTCCATGTAGCTCTTGTTCATTGTAACTCTTGTTCATTGTGGCTCTTGTTCATTGTGGCTCTTGTTCATTGAGACACTTGTTCCTTGTGGCACTTAATTTGGTCATTGTGGCTCTTGTTCATTGTGGCTCTTGTTTATTGTGGCTCTTGTTCAATATGGCTCTTGTTCATTGTGGCTCTTGTTCATTGTGGCCCTTGTTCCTTGTGGCTCTTTTTCATTGTGGCTTTTGTTCTATGTGGCTTTTGTTCATTGTGCCACTTGTTCCTTATGGCACCTGTTCATTGTGGCTCTTGTTCATGTGTGGCTCTTGTTCATTGTGGCACTTGTTCAGTGTAGCTCTTGTTCATTGTGGCTCTTGCGCATTGTGGCTCTTGTTCATTTTGGCTCTTGTTCATTGAGGCACTTGTTCCTTGTGGCACTTGTTCATTGTGGCTCTTGTTCATTGTGGCTCTTGTTCATTGTGGCTCTTGTTCCTTGTGGTTCTTGTTCCTTGTGGTTCTTGTTCATTGTGGCTCTTGTTCATTGTGGCTCTTGCTCATTGTGGCTCTTGTTCATTGTGGCTCATGTTCAGTGTGGCTCTTGTTCATTGAGGCACTTGTTCCTTGTGGCTCTTGTTCATTTTGGCTCTTGTTCATTGAGGCACTTGTTCCTTGTGGCACTTGTTCATTGTGGCTCTTGTTCATTGTGGCTCTTGTTCAGTGTGGCTCTTGTTCCTTGTGGTTTTTGTTCCTTGTGGTTCTTGTTCATTGTGGCTCTTGTTCATTGTGGCTCTTGCTCATTGTGGCTCTTTTTCATTGTGGCTCTTGTTCAGTGTGGCTCCTGTTCATTGAGGCAGTTGTTCCTTGTGGCTCTTGTTCATTGTGGCTCTTGTTCATGTGGCTCTTGTTCTTGTTCCTCTTGTCAATAATTACATCTCTCCTCGTGGCTCTTGTTCATTGTGGCTCTTGTTCCTTGTGGATCTTGTTCCTTGTGGCTCTTGTTCCTTGTGGCTCTTGTTCCTTGTGGCTCTTGTTCATAGTGGCTCTTGCTCATTGTGGCTCTTGTACATTGTGGCTCTTGTTCATTGCGCCTCTTGTACATTCTGACTCTTGTTCCATGTGGCTCTTGTGCATTGTGGCTCTTGTGCCATGTGGCTCTTGTTCATAGTGGCTTTTATTCATTGTGGCTCTTGTTCATTGTGGCTCTTGTTCAGTGTGGCTCTTGTTCATTGAGGCACTTGTTCCTTGTGGCTCGTGTTCATTGTGGCTCTTGTTCAGTGTGGCTCTTGTTCATTGTGGCACTTGTTCCTTGTGGCTCTTGTTCCTTGTGGCTCTAGTTCATTGTGGCTCTTGTTCATTATGGCTCTTATTCATTGTGGCTCTTGTTCATTGTGGCTCTTGTTCAGTGTGGCTCTTGTTCATTGAGGCACTTGTTTCTTGTGGCTCTTGTTCATTGTGGTTCTTGTTCATTGTGGCTCTTGTTCTATGTGGCTCTTGTTCATTGTGACTCTTGTTCCTTGTGGCTCTTGTTCATTGTGGCTCTTGTTCATGTGTGGCTCTTGTTCATTGTGGCACTTGTTCCATGTAGCTCTTGTTCATTGTGGCTCTTGTTCATTGTGGCTCTTGTTCATTGTGGCTCTTGTTCCTTGTGGTTCTTGTTCATAGTGGCTCTTGTTCATAGTGGCTCTTGCTCATTGTGGCTCTTGTACATTGTGGCTCTTGTTCATTGCGCCTCTTGTACATTCTGACTCTTGTTCCATGTGGCTATTGTGCATTGTGGCTCTTGTTCCATGTGGCTCTTGTTCATAGTGGCTTTTATTCATTGTGGCTCTTGTTCATTGTGGCTCTTGTTCAGTGTGGCTCTTGTTCATTGAGGCACTTGTTCCTTGTGGCTCATGTTCATTGTGGTTCTTGTTCATTGTGGCTCTTGTTCTATGTGGCTCTTGTTCATTGTGACTCTTGTTCCTTGTGGCTCTTGTTCATTGTGGCTCTTGTTCATGTGTGCCTCTTGTTCATTGTGGCACTTGTTCCATGTAGCTCTTGTTCATTGTGGCTCTTGTTCATTGTGGCTCTTGTTCATTGAGGCACTTGTTCCTTGTGGCAATTCTTCATTGTGGCTCTTGTTCATTGTGGCTCTTGTTCATTGTGGCTCTTGTTCGTTGTGGCTCTTGTTCCTTGTGGCTCTTGTTCCTTGTGGCTCTTGTTCCTTGTGGCTCTTGTTCATAGTGGCTCTTGTTCATAGTGGCTCTTGCTCATTGTGGCTCTTGTACATTGTGGCTCTTGTTCATTGCGCCTCTTGTACATTCTGACTCTTGTTCCATGTGGTTCTTGTGCATTGTGGCTCTTGTTCCATGTGGCTCTTGTTCATAGTGGCTTTTATTCATTGTGGCTCTTGTTCATTGTGGCTCTTGTTCAGTGTGGCTCTTGTTCATTGAGGCACTTGTTCCTTGTGGCTCTTGTTCATTGTGGCTCTTGTTCAGTGTGGCTCTTGTTCATTGAGGCACTTGTTCTTTGTGGCTCTTGTTCCTTGTTGCTCTAGTTCATTGTGGTTCTTGTTCATTATGGCTCTTATTCATTGTGGCTCTTGTTCATTGTGGCTCTTGTTCAGTGTGGCTCTTGTTCATTGAGGCACTTGTTCCTTGTGGCTCTTGTTCATTGTGGTTCTTGTTCATTGTGGCTCTTGTTCTATGTGGCTCTTGTTCATTGTGACTCTTGTTCCTTGTGGCTCTTTTTCATTGTGGCTCTTGTTCATGTGTGGCTCTTGTTCATTGTGGCACTTGTTCCATGTAGCTCTTGTTCATTGTGGCTCTTGTTCATTGTGGCTCTAGTTCATTGAGGCACTTGTTCCTTGTGGCAATTCTTCATTGTGGCTCTTGTTCATTGTGGCTCTTGTTCATTGTGGCTCTTGTTCATTGTGGCTCTTGTTCATTGAGGCACTTGTTCCTTGTGGCTCTTGTTCATTGTGTCTCTTGTTCATTGTGGCACTTGTTACTTGTGCCTCTTGTTCATTGTGGCTCTAATTCTATGTGGCTCTTAATCATTGTGCTACTTGTTCCTTGTGGCTCTTCTTCATTGTGGCACTTGTTTCTTGTGGCTCTTGTTCATTGTGGCTCTTGTTCATTATGGCTCTTGTTCATTGTGGCTCTTGTTCAGTGTGGCTCTTGTTCATTGAGGCACTTGTTCCTTGTGGCTCTTGTTCATTGTGGCTCTTGTTCATTGTGGCACTTGTTCTATATGGCTCTTGTTCATTGTGCCACTTGTTCCTTGTGGTTCTTGTTCATTGTGGCTCTTGTTCATGTGTGGCTCTTCTTCATTGTGGCACTTGTTCCATGTAGCTCTTGTTCATTGTGCCTCTTGTTTATTGTGGCTCTTGTTCATTGTGGCTCTTGTTCATTGTGGCTCTTGTTCAATGAGTCACTTGTTCCTTGTGGCACTTGTTCATTGTGGCTCTTGTTCATTGTGGCTCTTCTTCAGTGTGGCTCTTGTTCATTAAGGCACTTGTTCCTTGTGGCTCTTGTTCATTGTGGCTCTTGTTCATTGAGGCACTTGTTCCTTGTGGCACTTGTTCATTGTGGCTCTTGTTCATTGTGGCTCTTGTTCAGTGTGGCTCTTGTTCATTAAGGCACTTGTTCCTTGTGGCTCTTGTTCATTGTGGCTCTTGTTCATTGTGGCACTTGTTCCTTGTGGCTCTTGTTCATTGTGGCTTTTGTTCTATGTGGCTTTTGTTCATTGTGCCACTTGTTCTTTGTAGCTCTTGTTCATTGTGGCTCCTGCTCATTGTGGCTCTTGTTCATTGTAGCTCTTGTTCATTGTGGCTCTTGTTCATTGAGGCACTAGTTCCTTGTGGCACTTGTTCATTGTGGCTCTTGTTCATGTGTGGCTCTTGTTCATTGTGGCTCTTGTTCACTGTGGCTCTTGTTCACTGTGGCTCTTGTTCATTGTAGCTCTTGTTCATTGTGGCTCTTGTTCATTGTGGCTCTTGTGCAGTGTGGCTCTTGTTCATTGTGGCCCTTGTTCATTATGGCTCTTGTTCATTATGGCTCTTCTTCATTGTGGCTCTTGTTCATTGTGGCTCTTGTTCAGTGTAGCTCTTGTTCATTGTGGCACTTGTTCCTTGTTGCTCTTTTTCATTGTGGCTCTTGTTCTAAGTGGCTCTTGTTCATTGTGCCACTTGTTCCTTGTGGCTCTTGTTCATTGTGGCTCTTGTTCATGTGTGGCTCTTGTTCATTGTGGCACTTGTTCCATGTAGCTCTTGTTCATTGTGACTCTTGTTCATTGTGGCTCTTGTTCATTGTGGCTCTTGTTCATTGAGACACTTGTTCCTTGTGGCACTTAATTTGTTCATTGTGGCTCTTGTTCATTGTGGCTCTTGTTTATTGTGGCTCTTGTTCAATATGGCTCTTGTTCATTGTGGCTCTTGTTCATTGTGGCCCTTGTTCCTTGTGGCTCTTTTTCATTGTGGCTTTTGTTCTATGTGGCTTTTGTTCATTGTGCCACTTGTTCCTTATGGCACCTGTTCATTGTGGCTCTTGTTCATGTGTGGCTCTTGTTCATTGTGGCACTTGTTCATTGTAGCTCTTGTTCATTGTGGCTCTTGCGCATTGTGGCTCTTGTTCATTTTGGCTCTTGTTCATTGAGGCACTTGTTCCTTGTGGCACTTGTTCATTGTGGCTCTTGTTCATTGTGGCTCTTGTTCATTGTGGCTCTTGTTCCTTGTGGTTCTTGTTCCTTGTGGTTCTTGTTCATTGTGGCTCTTGGTCATTGTGGCTCTTGCTCATTGTGGCTCTTGTTCATTGTGGCTCTTGTTCAGTGTGGCTCTTGTTCATTGAGGCACTTGTTCCTTGTGGCTCTTGTTCATTTTGGATCTTGTTCATTGAGGCACTTGTTCCTTCTGGCACTTGTTCATTGTGGCTCTTGTTCATTGTGGCTCTTGTTCATTGTGGCTCTTGTTCCTTGTGGTTCTTGTTCCTTGTGGTTCTTGTTCATTGTGGCTCTTGTTCATTGTGGCTCTTGCTCATTGTGGCTCTTTTTCATTGTGGCTCTTGTTCAGTGTGGCTCCTGTTCATTGAGGCACTTGTTCCTTGTGGCTCTTGTTCATTGTGGCTCTTGTTCATTGTGGCACTTGTTCCTTGTGGCTCTTGTTCATTGTGGCTCTTGTTCATTGTGGCACTTGTTCCTTGTAGCTCTTGTTCATTGTGGCTCTTGCTCATTGTGGCTCTTGTTCATTGTGGCTCTTGTTCATTGAGGCACTAGTTCCTTGTGGCACTTGTTCATTGTGGCTCTTGTTCATCTGTGACTCTTGTTCATTGTGGCTCTTGTTCACTGTGGCTCTTGTTCACTGTGGCTGTTGTTCATTGTGGCTCTTGTTCATTGTGGCTCTTTTTCATTGTAGCTCTTGTTCATTTTGGTTCTTGTTAATTATGGCTCTTGTTCATTATGGCTCTTGCTCATTCTGGCTCTTGTTCATTGTGGCTCTTGTTCAGTGTAGCTCTTGTTCATTGTGGCACTTGTTCCTTGTGGCTCTTTTTCATTGTGGCTCTTGTTCTAAGTGGCTCTTGTTCTAAGTGGCTCTTGTTCATTGTGCCACTTGTTCCTTGTGGCTCTTGTTCATTGTGGCTCTTGTTCATGTGTGGCTCTTGTTCATTGTGGCACTTGTTCCATGTAGCTCTTGTTCATTGTGACTTTTGTTCATCGTGGCTCTTGTTCATTGTGGCTCTTGTTCATTGAGACACTTGTTCCTTGTGGCTCTTGTTCATTGTGGCTCTTGTTCAATGTGGCACTTGTTCCTTGTGGCTCTATTTCAATATGGCTCTTGTTCTATGTGGCTCTTATTCTTTGTGCCACTTGTTCCTTGTGGCTCTTGTTCATTGTGGCTCTTCTTCGTGTGTAGCTCTTGTTCATTGCGGCACTTGTTCAATGTAGCTCTTGTTCATTGTAGCTCTTGTTCATTGTGGCTCTTGTTCATTGTAGCTCTTGTTCATTGAGGCACTTGTTCCTTCTGGCACTTGTTCCTTGTGGCCCTTGTTCATTGTGGCTCTTGTTCTATGTGGCTCTTGTTCATTGTGCCACTTGTTCCTTATGGGTCTTATTCATTGTGGCTCTTGTTCATTGTGGCTCTTGTTCATTGCGGCATTTGTTGCTTGTGGCCCTTGTTCAGTGTGGCTCTTGTTCTATGTGGCTCATGTTTATTGTGCCACTTGTTCCTTATGGCTCTTGTTCATTGTGGCACTTGTTCATGTGTGGCTCTTGTTCATTGTGGCACTTGTTCATTGTAGCTCTTGTTCATTGTGGCTCTTGCTCATTGTGGCTCTTGTTCATTGTGGCTCTTGTTCATTGTGGCTCTTGTTCGTTGAGGCACTTGTTCCTTGTGGCACTTGTTCATTGTGGCTCTTGTTCATTGTGGCTCTTGTTCCTTGTGATTGTGGATCTTGTTTATTGTGGCTCTTGTTCATTGTGGCTCCTGTTCATTGTGGCTCTTGTTCCTTGTGGTTCTTGTTCCTTGTGGTTCTTGTTCATTGTGGCTCTTTTTCATTGTGGCTCTAGCTCATTGTGGATCTTGTTCATTGTGGCTCTTGTTCATTGTGGATCTTGTTCCTTGTGGCACTTGTTCATTGTGAATTTTGTTCATTGAGGCTCTTGTTCATTGTGGCTCTTGTTCTATGTGGCTCTTGTTCATTACGGCTTTTGTTCATTGTTGCTCTTGATCATTGTGGCTCTTGTTTATTTTGGCTCTTGTTCTATGTGGCTCTTGTTCATTGTGGCTCTTGTTCATTATGGCTCTTGTTCATTGTGGCTCTTGTTCATTGTGGCTCTTGTTCGTTGTGGCACTTGTTCATTGAGGCTTTTGTTCATTCAAGCTCTTGTTCATTGTTGCTCAAGTTCTATGTGGCTCTTGTTCATTGTGCCTATTGTTCACTGTGGCTTTTGTTCATTCAGGCTCTTGTTCATTGTGGCTCTTGTTCTATGTGGCTCTTGTTCATTGTGGTTTTTGTTCATTGTAGCTCCTGATCATTGTGGCTCTTGTTCATTGTAGCTCTTGTTCTATGTGGCTCTTGTTCATTGTGGTTCTTGTCCACTGTGGCTCTTGTTCCTTGTGGCACTTGTTCATTGAGGCTTTTGTTCACTGAGGCTCTTGTTCATTGTGGCTCTTGTTCTATGTGGCTCTTGTTCATTGTGGCTCTTGTTCATTGTGACTTTCGATCATTGCGGCTCATGTTCATTGTGGCTCTTGTTCTATGTGGCTCTTGTTCATTGTGGCTCTTGTTCATTGTGGCTCTTGTTATATGTGGCTCTTGTTCATTGTGGCTCTTGTTATATGTGGCTCTTGTACATTGTGGCTCTCGCTCATTGTGGCTCTTGTTCCTTGTGTCACTTGTTCTATGTGGTTCTTGTTTATTGTGGCTCTTGTTCATTGTGGCTCTTGTTCATTGTGGCTCTTGTTCATTGTGGCTCTTGATCATTGTGGCTCTTGTTCATTGTAGCTCTTGTTCATTGTGACTTGTTTTATGTGGTTTTTGTTCAATGTGGCTTTTGTTCAATGTGGATCTTATTCCTTGTGGCTCTTGTTCATTGAGGCTCTTAATCATTGTTTCTCTTGTTCTATGTGGTTCTTGTTCATTGTGGCTCTTGTTCATTGTGGCTCTTCTTCATTGTGGCTCTTGTTTTATGTGGATCTTTTTCATTGTGGCCCTTGTTCTATGTGGCTCCTGTTCATTGTGGCTCTTGTTCATTGTGGCTCTTGTTCTTTGTGGCTGTTGTTCATTGTGGCTCTTGCTCATTGTGGCTGTTGTTCACTGTGGCTTTTGTTCCTTGTGGCTCTGGTTCTATGTGGCTCTTGTTCATTGTGGCTCTTGTTCATTATGGCTCTTGTTCATTGTGGCTCTTGTTCATTGTGGCTCTTGTTCCTTGTGGCACTTGTTCATTGAGGCTTTTGTTCATTGAGGCTCTTGTTCATTGTTGCTCAAGTTCTATGTGGCTCTTGTTCATTGTGCCTATTGTTCACTGTGGCTTTTGTTCATTCAGGCTCTTGTTCATTGTGGCTCTTGTTCTATGTGGCTCTAGTTCATTGTGGCTTTTGTTCATTGTGGCTCCTGATCATTGTGGCTCTTGTTCATTGTAGCTCTTGTTCTATGTGGCTCTTGTTCATTGTGGTTCTTGTTCATTGTGGCTCTTGTTCATTGTGGCTCTTGTTCATTGTGGTTCTTGTCCACTGTGGCTCTTGTTCCTTGTGGCACATGTTCATTGTGGCTCTTGTTCATTGTGGCTCTTGTTCATTGTGGCTCTTGTTCATTGTGGCTCTTGTTCATTGCGGCACTTGTTCCTTGTGGCACTTGTTCATTGTGGCTCTTGTTCTATGTGGCTCTTGTTCATTATGCCACTTGTTCCTTATGGCTCTTGTTCATTGTGGCTCTTGTTCATTGTGGCTCGTGTTCATTGTGGCTCGTGTTCATTGCGGCATTTGTTCAGTGTGGCTCTTGTTCTATGTGGCTCTTGTTCATTGTGCCACTTGTTCCTTATGGCTCTTGTTCATTGTGGCACTTGTTCATGTGTGGCTCTTGTTCATTGTGGCACTTGTTCATTGTAGCTCTTGTTCATTGTGGCTCTTGCTCATTGTGGTTCTTGTTCTTTGTGGCTCTTGTTCATTGTGGCTCTTGTTCGTTGAGGCACTTGTTCCTTGTGGCACTTGTTCATTGTGGCTCTTGTTCATTGTGGCTCTTGTTCATTGTGGCTCTTGTTCCTTGTGGCTCTTGGTGATTGTGGCTCTTGTTTATTGTGGCTCTTGTTCATTGTGGCTCTTGTTCATTGTGGCTCTTGTTCCTTGTGGTTCTTGTTCCTTGTGGTTCTTGTTCATTGTGGCTCTTTTTCTTTGTGGCTCTTGCTCATTGTGGCTCTTGTTCATTGTGGCTCTTGTATTTTGTGGCTCCTGATCATTGTGGCTCTTGTTCATTCTGGCTTTTGTTCATTGTGGCTCTTGTTCTATGTGGCTCTTGTTCATTACGGCTTTTGTTCATTGTGACTCCTGATCATTGTGGCTCTTGTTCATTGTGGCTCTTGTTCATTGTGGCGCTTGTTCATTGTGTCTCTTGTTCATTGTGGCTCTTGTTCATTGTGGCTCTTGTTCCTTGTGGCACTTGTTCATTGAAGATTTTGTTCATTGAGGCTCTTGTTCATTGTGGCTCTTGTTCTATGTGGCTCTTGTTCATTGTGCCTATTGTTCATTGTGGCTTTTGTTCATTGAGGCTCTTGTTCATTGTGGCTCTTGTTCTATGTGGCTCTTGTTCATTGTGGCTTTTGTTCATTGTAGCTCCTGATCATTGTGGCTCCTGTTCATTTTGGCTTTTGTTCTATGTGGCTCTTGTTCATTGTGGTTCTTGCTCATTGTGGCTCTTGTTCATTGTGGCTCTTGTTCATTGTGGTTCTTGTCCACTGTGGCTCTTGTTCCTTGTGGCACTTGTTCATTGAGGCTTTTGTTCACTGAGGCTCTTGTTCATTGTGGCTCTTGTTCTATGTGGCTCTTGTTCATTGTGGCTCTTGTTCATTGTGACTTTCGATCATTGCGGCTCATGTTCATTGTGGCTCTTGTTCTATGTGGCTCTTGTTCATTGTGGCTCTTTTTCATTGTGGCTCTTGTTATATGTGGCTCTTGTTCATTGTGGCTCTCGCTCATTGTGGCTCTTGTTCCTTGTGTCACTTGTTCTATGTGGTTCTTGTTTATTGTGGCTCTTGTTCATTGTGGCTCTTGTTCATTGTGGCTCTTGTTCATTGTGGCTCTTGATCATTGTGGCTCTTGTTCATTGTAGCTCTTGTTCATTGTGAATCTTGTTTTATGTGGTTTTTGTTCATTGTGGCTTTTGTTCAATGTGGATCATATTCCTTGTGGCTCTTGTTCATTGAGGCTCTTAATCATTGTTTCTCTTGTTCTATGTGGTTCTTGTTCATTGTGGCTCTTGTTCATTGTGGCTCTTCTTCATTGTGGCTCTTGTTTTATGTGGCTCTTTTTCGTTGTGGCCCTTGTTCTATGTGGCTCCTGTTCTTTGTGGCTCTTGTTCATTGTGGCTCTTGTTCTTTGTGGCTGTTGTTCATTGTGGCTCTTGTTCATTGTGGCTGTTGTTCACTGTGGCTTTTGTTCCTTGTGGCTCTGGTTCTATGTGGCTCTTGTTCATTGTGGCTATTGTTCATTGTGGCTCTTGTTTTTGTGGCTCTTGTTTATTGTGGCTCTTGTTCATTGAGGTTCTTGTTCATTGTGGCTCCTGTTCATTGTGGCTCTTGTTCATTGAGGCTCTTGTTCATTGTGGCTCTTGTTCATTGTGGCTCTTGTTCATTGTGGCTCTTGTTCATTGTGGCTCTTGTTCATTGAGGCTTTTGTTCATTGTGGCTCGTGTTCCATGTGGCTCTTGTTCATTGAGGCTCTTGTTCATTGTGGCTCTTGTTCTGTGTTTTTTTTATTGTGGCTCTTGTTCATTGTGGCTTTCGTTCCTTGTGGCTCTTGTTCATTGTGGCTCCTGCTCTATGTGGCTCTTGTTCATTGTGGCTCTAGTTCATTATGGCTCTCGTTCATTGTGACTCTTGTTCTTTGTGACTCTTGTTCATTGTGGCTCTTGTTCCTTTTGTTTCTTGTTCATTGTGGCTCTTGTTCCTTGTGGCTCTTGTCCATTGAGGCTCTTGTTCATTGTGGCTCTTGTTCATTGTGGCACTTGTTCCTTATGGTTCTTGTTCATTGTGGCTCTTGTTCATTGTGGCTCATGTTCATGTGTGGCTCTTGTTCATTGTGACACTTGTTCATTGTAGCTCTTGTTCATTGTGGCTCTTGTTCTATGTGGCTCTTGTTCATTGTGGCTATTGTTCATTGTAGCTCTTGTTTATTGTGGCTCTTGTTCATTGAGGTTCTTGTTCATTGTGGCTCTTGTTCATTGTGGCTCTTGTTCATTGACGCTCTTGTTCATTGTGGCTCTTGTTCATTGTGGATCTTGTTCATTGAGGCTCTTGTTCATTGTGGCTGGTGTTCATTGTGGCTCTTGTTCATTGAGGCTCTTGTTCATTGTGGCTCTTGTTCTATGTGGTTTTTGTTTATTCTGGCTCTTGTTCATTGTGGCTTTTGCTTCTTGTGGCTCTTTGTTCATTGTGGCTCCTACTCTATTTGGCTCTTGTTCATTGTAGCTCTAGTTCATTGTGGCTCTCGTTCATTGTGGCTCTTGTTCATTGTGGCTCTTGTTCATTGTGGCTCTTGTTCTATATGGCTCGTGTTCTATGTGGCTCTTGTTACTTGTGGCTCTTGTTCATTGTGGCTCTTATTCCTTGTGGCTCTTTTTCTTTGTGGCTCTGGTTCTATGTGGCTCTTGTTCATTGTGGCTCTTGTTCTATGTGAATCTTGTTCATTGTGGCCCTTGTTCATTGTGGCTCTTGTTCGTTGTGGCTCTTGTTCATTGTGGCTTTTGTTCTTTGTGGCTCTTGTTTATTGTGGCTCTTGTCCAATGAGGCTCTTGTTCGTTGTGGCTCTTGTTCATTGTGGCACTTTTTCCTTATGGTTCTTGTTCATTGTGGTTCTTGTTCATTGTGGCTCTTGTTCATTGTGGCTCTTGTTCATTGTGACTCTTGTTCATTGTGGCTCTTGTTCATTGTGGCTTTTGTTCTTTGTGGCTCTTGTTCATTGTGGCTCTTGTTCTATGTGTCTGTTGTTCTTTGTGGCTCTTGTTCATCGTGGCTCTTGTTCTATGAGGCACTTGTTCATTGTGGCTCTTGTTCATTGTGGCTCTTGTTCATTGTGGCTCTTGTTCATTTTGGCTCCTGTTCATTGTGGCTCTTTTATTTTGTGGCTCCTGTTCATTGTGGCTCTTGTTCATTCTGGCTTTTGTTCTTTGTGGCTCTTGTTCATTGTGGCTCATGTTACTTATGGTTCTTGCTCATTGTAGCTCTTGTTCCTTGTGGTCCTTGTTCATGATGCTTCTTGTTAATTGTGGCTCTTGTTCATTGTGGCTCTTGTTCGTTGTGGCTCTTGTTCATTGAGGCTCTTGTTCATTGTGGCTGGTGTTCATTGTGGCTCTTGCTCTATGTGGTTTTTGTTTATTGTGGCTCTTGTTCATTGTGACTCTCGTTCATTGTGGCTCTTTTTTATTGTGGCTCTAGTTCATTGTGACTCTCGTTCATTGTGGCTCTTGTTCATTGTGGCTCTTGTTCATTGTGGCTCTTGTTCTATGTTGCTCTTGTTCCATGTGGCTCTTATTACTTGTGGCTCTTGTTCATTGTGGCTCTTGTTCCTTGTGGCTCTTGTTCTTTGTGGCTCTTGTTCTATGTGGCTCTTGTTCATTGTGGCTCTTGTTCTTTGTGAATCTTGTTCATTGTGTCCCTTGTTCATTGTGGCTCTTGTTCGTTGTGGCTCTTGTTCACTGTGGCTCTTGTTCATTGTGGCTTTTGTTCTTTGTGGTTCTTGTTTATTGTGGCTCTTGTATCTTTTGTTTCTTGTTCATTGTGGCTCTTGTTCATTGTGGCTCTTGTCCATTGAGGCTCTTGTTCATTGTGGCTCCTATTCATTGTGCCACTTGTTCCTTATGGCTCTTGTTCATTGTGGCTCTTGTTCATTGTGACTCTTGTTCAATGTGGCTCTTGTTCATTGTGGCTTTTGTTCTTTGTGGCTCTTGTTCATTGTGGCTCTTGTTCTATGTGTCTGTTGTTCATTGTGGCTCTTGTTCTATGAGGCACTTGTTCATTGTGGCTCTTGTTCATTGTGGCTCTTGTTCATTGTGACTCTTGTTCATTGTGGCTCTTGTTCATTGTGGCTTTTGTTCTTTGTGGCTCTTGTTCATTGTGGCTCTTGTTCTATGTGTCTGTTGTTCATCGTGGCTCTTGTTCTATGAGGCACTTGTTCATTGTGGCTCTTGTTCATTGTGGCTCTTGTTCATTTTGGCTCCTGTTCCTTGTGGCTCTTGTATTTTGTGGCTCGTGTTCATTGTGGCTTTTGTTCATTGTGGCTCTTGTTCATAGTGGCACTTGTTCGTTGTGGCTCTTGTTCATTGTGGCTCTTGTTTATTGTGGCTTTTGTTCCTTGTGGCTCTTGTTAATTGTGGCTCTTGTTCATTGTGGCTTTTGTTCATAGTGGCACTTGTTCGTTGTGGCTCTTGTTCATTGTGGCTATTGTGCATTGTGGCTTTTGTTCATTGAGGTTTTTGTTCATTGTGGCTCTTGATCATTGTGGCTCTTGAGCATTGTGGGTCTTGTTCATTGTGGCTTTCGTTCATTGTGGCTCTTGTTCATTGTAGCTCTTGTTAGTGTCAACTAACTACATAATTTGTCATAATTGGATGAGGGAATATTTTGATTAATAGTGAGACAGACATCAGGTAATTGATTTTGAATTAGAAATGGAATGGAGCTATGTTACAGTAGGAGGTGGTAGTTGTGGTTGTTGTGGTGGTAGTTGTGGTGGATGTTGTTGTGGTGGTGGTAGTTGTGGTGGTGGTAGTTGTGGTGGTGGTAGTTGTGGTGGTGGTAGTTGTGGTGGTGGTAGTTGTGGTGG
>NC_091189.1:31687567-31697567 GCF_040958095.1 Procambarus clarkii | reverse complement strand
CACCACCTTCCCTACCCTTCACCACCTTCCCTACCCTTCACCACCTTCCCTACCCTTCACCACCTTCCCTACCCTTCACCACCTTCCCTACCCTTCACCACCTTCCCTACCCTTCACCACCTTCCCTACCCTTTACCACCTTCCCTACCCTTCACCACCTTCCCTACCCTTCACCACCTTCCCTACCCTTCACCACCTTCCCTACCCTTCACCACCTTCCCTACCCTTCACCACCTTCCCTACCCTTCACCACCTTCCCTACCCTTTACCACCTTCCCTACCCTTCACCACCTTCCCTACCCTTCACCACCTTCCCTACCCTTCACCACCTTCCCTACCCTTCACCACCTTCCCTACCCTTCAACACCTTCCCTACCCTTCACCACCTTCCCTACCCTTCACCACCTTCCCTACCCTTCACCACCTTCCCTACCCTTCACCACCTTCCCTACCCTTCACCACCTTCCCTACCCTTCACCACCTTCCCTACCCTTCACCACCTTCCCTACCCTTCACCACCTTCCCTACCCTTCACCACCTTCCCTACCCTTCACCACCTTCCCTACCCTTCACCACCTTCCCTACCCTTTACCACCTTCCCTACCCTTCACCACCTTCCCTACCCTTCACCACCTTCCCTACCCTTCACCACCTTCCCTACCCTTCACCACCTTCCCTACCCTTCACCACCTTCCCTACCCTTCACCACCTTCCCTACCCTTCACCACCTTCCCTACCCTTCAACACCTTCCCTACCCTTCACCACCTTCCCTACCCTTCAACACCTTCCCTACCCTTCACCACCTTCCCTACCCTTCACCACCTTCCCTACCCTTCACCACCTTCCCTACCCTTCACCACCTTCCCTACCCTTCACCACCTTCCCTACCCTTCACCACCTTCCCTACCCTTCAACACCTTCCCTACCCTTCACCACCTTCCCTACCCTTCACCACCTTCCCTACCCTTCACCACCTTCCCTACCCTTCACCACCTTCCCTACCCTTTACCACCTTCCCTACCCTTCACCACCTTCCCTACCCTTCACCACCTTCCCTACCCTTCACCACCTTCCCTACCCTTCACCACCTTCCCTACCCTTCACCACCTTCCCTACCCTTCACCACCTTCCCTACCCTTTACCACCTTCCCTACCCTTCACCACCTTCCCTACCCTTCACCACCTTCCCTACCCTTCACCACCTTCCCTACCCTTCACCACCTTCCCTACCCTTCACCACCTTCCCTACCCTTCAACACCTTCCCTACCCTTCACCACCTTCCCTACCCTTCACCACCTTCCCTACCCTTCACCACCTTCCCTACCCTTCACCACCTTCCCTACCCTTCACCACCTTCCCTACCCTTTACCACCTTCCCTACCCTTCACCACCTTCCCTACCCTTCACCACCTTCCCTACCCTTCACCACCTTCCCTACCCTTCACCACCTTCCCTACCCTTCACCACCTTCCCTACCCTTCAACACCTTCCCTACCCTTCACCACCTTCCCTACCCTTCACCACCTTCCCTACCCTTCACCACCTTCCCTACCCTTCAACACCTTCCCTACCCTTCACCACCTTCCCTACCCTTCACCACCTTCCCTACCCTTCAACACCTTCCCTACCCTTCACCACCTTCCCTACCCTTCAACACCTTCCCTACCCTTCACCACCTTCCCTACCCTTCACCACCTTCCCTACCCTTCACCACCTTCCCTACCCTTCACCACCTTCCCTACCCTTCACCACCTTCCCTACCCTTCAACACCTTCCCTACCCTTCACCACCTTCCCTACCCTTCACCACCTTCCCTACCCTTCACCACCTTCCCTACCCTTCAACACCTTCCCTACCCTTCACCACCTTCCCTACCCTTCAACACCTTCCCTACCCTTCACCACCTTCCCTACCCTTCACCACCTTCCCTACCCTTCACCACCTTCCCTACCCTTCACCACCTTCCCTACCCTTCACCACCTTCCCTACCCATCACCTTCCCTGAACGCACATAGTAGTGACACCCAGAAAATAGTCAGTGATATTCGAATGAATGTTTTAGCTGCCAAAGAAAACAGATTTGAGATTAAATTCCTATGGATACCATCACATGTTGGCATCTCAAGGCATGACACTGTTGATATGCTTGCTAAGTCAGCTTGCAGAAAACCAGTGGTAGAAATTGATATGGGTGTTTCATTAGCAGTGACAAAGAGAATACTTAAACAAATATCTAATGAAAATCTCACCGACCTAACAAATTCTCAAAGACCTGAAAGTTGTAGCATTAAATATTATGATAGATATCGTGAGGAGACATTCACATATGGGACTAATAGAACAAGAACCCGGCAATGTGATGTTATAGTGGCCAGAATACGCCTGGGATATAGACGTATCTGGCAGCTTTCTCAAAACCCAAATGTCGAGTACACAATGTGTCAACTTTGTGAAAGAGAAAACATGCACTCTCTTGAACATTATATTGTAGAATGTCCCATACTGACTGACTTTCGCCCTCCTGGGCTAAGGTATGCTGAACTCTGTAGTTACTATATGAGTACTGGAACACTTGATGATATATTGGACTTGTATCCAAAATTGACCATGTAATGTATCAATCATACAATGTATGTATGTGATGTAACTATATAACCTGAGCTTGTAAAAGCACCTTCATCACCTTCAGTGATTAAGTGCTTAATTGCACACTAGTTTCTTTATCAGCTACCTCACCCTGTCAGGGTAAATGAGACAAATGTATGTGAATGCATGTATGTGTGTATATATGTATGTGTATGTGTGTGTGTGTATGTATATGTATGGGTATAAAGCATATATGGAAGCTGATCAGAATTACATTTCACCTTTGTGAATGTACATTAATGACACTATGTAAAAGACACATCTAATACTTTATGTAGGGCATACGTAAATCTGTGTATCTATGTATTTACGTATGTAGGTTAGCTTAGCATTTTAAAAGCACCGAATCACCTTCTGTGGTTGAGTGTTCAATAAACCCTTGAACTGTATGTTTAACACTTCTCTAACCCTGTCCATGGAGGACAGAAGAAAATGTATATATGCTGGTTAGCATTGTAAATGTGTGGCCACGTCTGTGGTAGAAAATAATAAAAAAAAAAAAAAAAAAAAAAAAAAAAAAAAAAAACCTTCCCTGTCGTTCAGAGAAGTTTTCCCCTGACAGGTACCTTTTTGCCATTACCTACAGATTGGAGGGTGGCACTGACCTAGGCCACATATTACCATTCCCAGACAAAACCCAGCATAGTTTAGTGAGGCTAACGCCAAGCGTCTGGGCCCCATCCTCGAACCTACAGATATTGTCTTTTATGTAAATAGAATAATAAACATCAGAGGTCCGCGGTTGTTCAACGTCCTCCCAGCAAGCATAAGAAATATTGCCGGAACAACCGTGGACATTTTCAAGAGGAAACTAGATTTATTCCTCCAAGGAGTGCCGGACCAACCGGGCTGTGGTGGGTATGTGGGCCTGCGGGCCGCTCCAAGCCTGGTGGACCAAACTCTCACAAGTCGAGCCTGGCCTCGGGCCGGGCTTGGGGAGTAGAAGAACTCCCTGAACCCCATCAACCAGGTATCAACCAGGTAATTTCCAATACTACCGCCTCCCCCCACCCCACCCCCCTCCCACTGTTGGAAAATTCGACACCATTTACTAATATTCAGTCCAATAGGCAGATAATATTGCTGCTGGGTTGTATAAATAATTTGACTCATTGAAAACGTGGCACACTGGAAGTTTCCTCCTGTGGAAAACAAGATATCTGTAACACCCATGACCCCCCTTTCATGAGCTATCACCCAGGGAAGCCTTCTCCAAGAGGTCAGCCCAGATGACCTCTGGATCGTCTTGGAAGTTGATTAAAAATTCCTGGGCTAGTCTTAGTCAGCTAGTTTCAAGTATGTAATATTTCATGATACTCTTGTCAAACATTGTAATGTAATTAGACCCCAGATTCTTATGTGTAAACATCCAGGGACCTACCCCTTCGGCCAGGGCATAGGTCTGTCACACCCGTAATTAATAATTCCCCTCCTTGAAGAGGTGTATGGTGAATGTCAAACAAACTTAATGGGAAAATTCTTGAGTGTTTGTGCACGTGTGGCCCGACCTCTTGCATCTTCAGTGTAGGTAGCAACAGCAAATCTTCCCCCCCCCCCCTTTTTTTGTGTATATATATAAATATATATATATATATATATATATATATATATATATATATATATATATATATATATATATATATATATATATGCCCCTGTATGAGAGTTAGCCAGCGGGAGTGCCGGACACCAGGGTCCAGAGCGGGTCTGTGAAGAACATCACACAGCCAGGGAGAGACAGAGTGAATCCACCGGGAATCCACCAGGGGGGGTGGAGAGAGACAGAAGTCTTAAGGTAAGGTGTGATATCTGATGGTATTGTTCCACGTCTGAATTACATCACAATTGCCAGTGTAGAGTAGGTCTTATCTTTGGTGAATTTCATATTTTGTTCTCAATAAACTCATGTTAAACTTTCCGTCTGTGTCAATTGTTGGATCCTTTCATCCTCTGGATATAGTATAACACCCGGCCCATAATTATTGACAGTTAAAGAAAGAGGACTCCCCAAGTCAGGCAATGTTTCTTGCCTCATTGCCTGATATAGTCACGGGACAGGCAGGATGGTGGCAGCGTAGTTAATCCTGTGTAGCATTTCCTTGGAAGTGTACCTTTGGTTCCCGGTGTAACCATCATATGTCAGTTCATATTACGTTAAATATAAATACAGTGTTCAATAGCAAAGTGTTACCAAGTGCAACCGGTAGGAAGTGTTACTCTGTATATATATTAATATTACTCAGGCTACTCTCTACTCCCACTTACTCTCTCCTCCTGCTCCTTCCTACCCCTCCTCAGTATCCCCCTGTCTCCTCCTTCCTCCTCCTCCTCTCATCTCCTTATCCTATCTTCCCCCCTCCCGTGCGGCCCTCGTTTTCTGTTGCCCCACAAACGAGAAAAAAAACAGACTAGTTCCCCCCTCCCCCGTCCACGTTTTCCTTTCCTCCGTGCCTCCATCCCTTGTTCCTACCTTCCTTCATAATTTTTTAATTTTGCCAAGTCGCCATTAATTTCACTAGCTAATTCTGTTGGGAATTATTCAGTAATCTTTGGACTGTTAACATCATAAAAACATCTCACTTGAATTAACTTATTTATTAGTACCAAAATAGAGTAAATGTGACCTTACTTGCACTTGCTGACATGTGGACAAGAGAGCCAGGCCGTCAGTGGAGGAGGACGGTAGTCAAACATTGTTAACATCAAGTCGCTCGAGCAAATTTAGCTCCGATAATTTCCCCTTGTACATCTGTGTTACGGAAGTGGAGTTCTTCCGTTATCAACACACAACTTCCTCTACTATCAAGGGCCGTGTCATTTCCGATTCCTATATTATCTAGCTTATTAGAAGCCTTTAATATTCAGATTTAGGATATTTTCCGCTTAGGACACGAGTCAGCTACCTACCCATGGTGAGCTATATTCTCATCTCTTTATTTAAATTACCAATATTTCCTCTGGTATAGCTGTCATATATATATATATAGGATTACTGCTATTTTTTGTAAGTGCCCTTTGACAGGGATAATTGAAGAGGAAGAAGAATGACTAGTTACCCAGTACTCCAGTACACGAGGTGGAGGCCTGCCACACCCACAAGGTGTGTAGTTACCCAGTACTCCAGTACACGAGGTGGAGGCCTGCCACACCCACAAGGTGTGTAGTTACCCAGTACTCCAGTACACGAGGTGGAGGCCTGCCACACCCACAAGGTGTGTAGTTACCCAGTACTCCAGTACACGAGGTGGAGGCCTGCCACACCCACAAGGTGTGTAGTTACCCAGTACTCCAGTACACGAGGTGGAGGCCTGCCACACCCACAAGGTGTGTAGTTACCCAGTACTCCAGTACACGAGGTGGAGGCCTGCCACACCCACAAGGTGTGTAGTTACCCAGTACTCCAGTACACGAGGTGGAGGCCTGCCACACCCACAAGGTGTGTAGTTACCCAGTACTCCAGTACACGAGGTGGAGGCCAGCCACACCCACAAGGTGTGTAGACTGACTGGTTCATGCTGGAGGTCCAGGACAATATCAGCCATATAATATAAGGCTTCCCAATTTGAATTATTAATATATGTAATTTAAAACTATAGTGAATGTCTGCTAAGCAATAATTTATATGGTTGACTACATATATAAACCATGAATCCCCCATAATGTGTAAGACAAGCAATTGGTGAGAATTTTATGAAATACAGTCCACTTTAAACCGTCATACAATATCAAAAATTATAAATTAACGTAAAATATAAATTATATATAAATTTATATAAATTAAATAAATATAAATCTCTCAGGTCAAATCCCCCCCCCCACACACACCCACCCTGCACACTCACACACACACACACACACACACACACACACACACACACACACACACACACACACACACACACACACACACACACACACACACACCGAGCCCAATAGGCTCAGGAATCTGTACACCTGTTGATTGACGGTTGAGAGGCGGGACCAAAGAGCCAGAGCTCAACCCCCTCAAACACAACTAGGTGAGTACAATTAGGTGAGTACACACACACACACACACAACTTTCCTCCCACACCCCCACCTCCCCCCCACACCCCTACTCCCCCACACCCCCCACACCCCCACACCCCTTCCCTCACACACCCACACCACGCCCCCCACTCTCCCCCCCCCAAGCCTTTTTTTCTCCACCACTCCCCTAAACTCTCCCCTCTTCCTCACCTCCCTTCCCCCCCCCACGCCCCCCAAGCCCTCCCCCCTTTTCTGCCCCCCAAGCCCTCCCCCTTTTCTGCCCCCCAAGCCTCCCCGTCTTCCACCCCCAAACCCTGCCCCTCTCCCCCATCCCTCCAAGCCCATCCTCCTCCACCAGTCTCCCTGTACCAGATCCCCCCAGCCCCCGCACAACCCAGATCCCACAGCCCCCCCCCCCCTGAGGAAAAGCAGAAGAGAGTCAGTTTCAGGGTGATGTACTCGAACATAGATGGGACCACAAGCAAGGCAAGTGAACTAAGGGAAAGAGCACAAGGAGTGAACCCAGATGTAATCGTACTCACAGAAACAAAACTCTCAAGAATCATAACAAATGCGGTGTTTCCCCATGACTACACGATAATAATGAAAGAGAGGGAAGGAAGGGGAGGAGGCGGAGTGGCCCCTACTAATGAGAAAAGAATGGTGTTTCAAGGAGATGGCTATCCCGGGCTGCAAAGGATTCAGAGACTACATAACAGGAACCATGACAATGGGAGGACCAAAAGTAGTCATAGTAGTGATATATAACCCTCCACCAAATGACAGAAGACCCAGGCAAGAGTATGACAACAACAACATGGCAGTTAACGCTGTAATTGAGAAGGCAGCCACTGCTGCCTGTAGAAATAGATCCCGTCTGCTCATCATGGGAGACTTCAATCACGGAAGGATAGACTGGGAGAACGAGGCACCGCATGAACTTGAGGATACTTGGAGAGCCAAACTAGTGGAGGTGGCAACAAGAAACTGTCTAAGCCAACATTTCAGGGAACCCACTAGAATGAGAGGAAACGATGAACCAGCGAGACTCGACCTAGTCTTCACTCTGAACGACTCCGTCATAAGGGAAATCGGTTTTGAGGCCCCAGTAGGAATGAGCGACCACAGTGCACTGGTGCTTGAGTATCTGGTTGAAGAAGGAGTATTGAACTCGAGGAGGGTTACTGAAAAAAAAGGCTGGCAGTCCGAAAGGGAAACTATGAGGAGATAAGAAAATTCTTAACAGATATAACATGGGGAAACAGAACTCAGAGAAAAGACGGCCCAAGACATGATGGACTACATAACACAGAAGTTCAAGGACTCAGCAAACAAGTTTGTCCCAGTCCAAAAGGAAAACAATGAAATGAAGATTTGAAACTCATGGTTTAATCAGAGATGTAGGCTAGCTAAGCAGCAAAGTAAAAGGGTGTGGAGAACCTTTAAGAATAACAGGACACTTGAGAGCAGAGAAAGATACCAGAGTGCCAGGAATGAATAAGTCAGGATGAGAAGAGAAGCAGAAAGACAATACGAAAATGATATCGCAAGCAAGGAAAAGACTCAACCTAAATTGCTGCATAGCCACATTAGGAGAAAAAAAAAAGTAAAGGAACAGGCAATGAAATAAAGGATAGAGGCAGAAGGATTCACTACTAACGACAAGGAAGTGTGTGAGGAACTGAATGAGAATTCCAGGAGGTCTTCACCTTAGAGCAAGGAGAAATTCCAGAGATAAGTGAGGGAATAGTTAACCAGGAACCACTAGAAGAGTTTGTGATTACCAATGGGGAAGTAAGGAAGTTTTTACTAGAGTTGGATGTGACAAAGGCTATAGGCCAGGATGGAGTCTCCCCTTGGATACTGAAGAAAGGAGCAGAAGCACTCTGCCTGCCACTCTCCATAGTGTATAACAAATCACTGGTAACAGGGGAATTGTTAAAAATTTGAAAAGCAGCTAATGTAGTCCCGATATACAAGAAGGGGGATAGACAGGAGGCACTGAACTACAGGCCAGTGTCCCTAACCTGCATACCATGCAAGCTGATGGAGAAGATTGTGCAAAGAAAGCTAGTGGAGCACCTGGAGTGAAATAACTTTGTAACACAGCATCAACATGGGTTCAGGGATGGCAGGTCCTGCCTCACAGGGTTACTTGAATTCTACGACCAGGCAAGAAAGAGAGGGCTGGGCAGACTGCATATTTTTAGATTGCCAGAAAGCCTTTGATACAGTACCACTCAAGAAGCTAATGAAAAAACTAGAGATGCAGGCTGGAGTGAAAGGGAAGGTACTCCATCGGATAAGGGAATCCCTAAGCAACAGAAGACAACGAGTCAATGTGAGGGGTGAGTTCTCAGAATGGCGAGACGTTACAAGTGGAGTCCCGCAGGGTTCAGTTCTTTGATCTATACTGTTTCTGATATATGTAAATGATCTCCCATAGGGTATAGACTCGTTTCTCTCATTGTTTGCTGATGATGCCAAAATTATGAGGAGAATTGAAATAGAGGATGATAGTAGGAGGCTACAAGATGACCTAGACAGACTTAGTGAATGGTTCAACAAATGGCTGTTGAAGTTCAACCTGAGTAAATGCAAATTAATGAAACTAAGCGGTGGAAACAGGAGGCCAAACACAGGATACAGAATAGGAGATGAAGTACTTAATGAAACGAACAGAGAGAAAGATCTAGGAGTTGACATCACACCAAACCTGTCTCCTGAAGCCCACATAAAAAGAATAACGTCTGCGGCATATGCGAGGCTGGCTAACATTAGAACAGCGTTCAGGAACCTGTGTAAGGAATCATTCAGAATCTTGTACACCACATATGTAAGACCAATCCTGGAGTATGCGGCCCCAGCATGGAGCCCGTACCTTGTCAAGCACAAGACGAAGCTGGAAAAAGTCCAAAGGTATGCCACTAGACTAGTCCCAGAACTAAGAGGCATGAGTTACGAGGAAAGGCTGCGGGAAATGCACCTTACGACACTGGAAGACAGAGGAGTAAGGGGAGACATGATCACAACCTACAAAATCCTCAGGGGAATTGAGAGGGTAGACAAGGATAAACTATTCAACACTGGTGGGACGCGAACAAGGGGACACAGGTGGAAACTGAGTACCCAAATGAGCCACAGGGACGTTAGAAAGAACTTTTTCAGTGTCAGGGTAGTTAACAGATGGAATACATTAAGCAGTGATGTGGTGGAGGCTGACTCCATACACAGTTTCAAATGTAGATATGATAGATTCCAGTAGGCTCAGGAATCTGTACACCTGTTGATTGACAGTTGAGAGGCGGGACCAAAGAGCCAGAGCTCAACCCCCGCAAGCACA
>NC_091189.1:31675067-31680067 GCF_040958095.1 Procambarus clarkii | reverse complement strand
TCGTTAAGGCACATATTAACATCTTTGGAGGTGGACAGGGAATAGAAATGGGAGACAATATACTAAATTTTTTAATTAAACTAAGTTCAAAAATATTACGAGAGATATCATTGCCGAATTGACCACAGAGGTGAACAGATTGGTTAAAACTGTTAATGGCCGAAGCTCTCACCTTAATCTGCCGGAAACTGCTTGAGAATGCCAGCCTGGATCAGCCTTTGAGACTGTTAAGACCCACAAGTGACGAAAACCTGATTCGTGCAATCATCTGCCAGAACAAAATCCTACTGAAGCGACCATACGAGTCATAAATATTCATACTCCGCCCAAGTAAAACAGAAACAAGCAATACTTTGTGGGCCAGCCAGAGGCTTAGGGCCCACGCAGGAATATCCCTGCAAAAAAAAAAAGTAGCCAGAATTCTCCCACATGCATATGAAGGGACTCTTTTTACTCAACCCGTCCACAGACTAGGGGCCGGATTCAGGAAGGTACTTATGAAGGTTTTTCCTCTTAGCTAAGAACGTTTTCCGTCTTAGCGCCTTCGTGGCGGCTACGGCGGTATTCAAGTAGCTACACTAAGTGCAAAAACCTTCGTAAATTCATTCTGGGATTTAAGTGTGGTTTCGACCACTCGTAGCTTTACGTAAACTGGATATAAGTCATTTTTTCTCTACTACATAACACTAAGATCGATTTATGATATTGGAACATGAACAAAATATTATAGCTGGTGAATCTAGTGAAGAGGAGTCCTTCGTGTTAGTTATATATGCATTCTCTGCTTGAAACTTGAAGTAAATATGTGTTTGATGATAGTAGAATTAGTTTTATAATAGCAAGATATTATACCAGTAGTTATTAAGTAAATTAACACTGGTGAACATGAAATATGAGAGAAGGTGATGAACCCTGCCTGATGGGATCATTTACTATCACCAAATGCCCCTGTTCACCTAGTAGTAAGGGTGTACCTTAGCTATACATACCCATTTCTAATTTATTTAATTTGGTTTTATTTTGAAATTAAATCTGGGTGAGACATTAAATAAAAATATGCTGCACAAATGATGTTAGGTAATGAGAAGGGTAAAAATGTCACAAACTTTATTCATTGAATACTTAAAGCTATAATTATGACTATATAGATTATTAAAAAAGAGAGAGGGAAGTAGGGGTCCAAGACCTCTTCCTGTTACACAATTTGAGTGTGGAACAAGTAATTATCAAAAGAAGGCACCATGCCGGGAAGGCTATGTAGCAGTAAGGCAGTGAGGTGAGGCAGCTACTTATTTGAGAAATACTTATTTTATTTACCTTATAAGCTGAGGCAACTTATTTTATTTGAGGAATACTCAGCTGATTCCTCTACATTTAGCATGGAACAAATTTGTGTCCAAGACCTCTTCCTGTTACTCAATTTGGCTGTGTGTAACCAAACTAGAAGTGCTCTACAAATCAAGGGACCCAGAATGTGGAATGACCTCCCGAATCATGTCAAAGGCTGTATCTCTCTCAACCAGTTTAAGAGTTAAACTAAGTACTGCCTAATTAACTCCATGTAACCTAACTTACCTCCTAAATGTCAACCCATGTCTTGCTATTTTTTAAACAACGCTGTTCACCAACATGTGCAATTGTTGATTTATGCTATGTTAACCCCTCTTTTTGTATTTTTTATTCCTTCTTTCAACACAATTTATACCTAATCCCGATTACTATTAAGTTTTAGTCTGTGTTTTTTCCCCCACACCTTGCCCGAAATGCTATGAGTATTAGTGGCTTTAGGTATTGTATGTACTAGCTCTGCCTATAAATCCAACATTATGTTTGTAAATCAACTGTATGTACTTTTCCTGAATAAAATGTATTTATTATTTATTTTTTAATCAGTAAGTATTAAAAGAAGGCACCAAGCTGGGAAGACTATGTAGCACCATTGTGTGTAACAATAAACCAAATTTTTTTTTAACAAATAATGCACCTGTATGGTAAAACAAATCCTGTCAGCTGTAAAAATATTGATGCAGTTATTTAAATGAAAAATATAATGAAAGAAATATTACTGGTTTATTTTTATCCTATCTTTTTGTACTGTACAGTATATCCAAGGAAGTGAAAAATTGAGACATAATGCACAATTTAATGAATGATTAGCATGGATTAGCAGTTCAAAAGAAATATGACTATTACATATCAACATGAGATCTTAATGATCCATGGTCGACATGATTTAATAAGGATAATACAGTACTGAATTTGTAATAACACAAACTATAATTTAAAATCTTTATTACTGATTTTTTTTATTAAGATTAGATATACACAGCAATGTACTACTACCCTGTTCTATATGGAATATTACACAATGTAGATAAAAAACTAGCTATAAGTTTATCTAATACTCCCATCTCACAGGATGGTTAGACATACTGTACATGGAATCAATTTAGAAAATACCAGCCTCAATACAAAAAAACAAATCAACTCTGACTAAACAACTCTTCGCGATTTTCATAAGAGGTAAGCACTGAATCATGGAAACATTATATTATAATTACTCTTACCAGTTTCTACAAAACTCCTCTCAAACAATGTATTTTTAAACATGTTTAGGTATACACAGCAATGTGCTGCTTCCCTATTCTGTATAAAGGACCACACAGTGTAGATCAAAAACCAGCTACAAGCTCATCCAACATCCTCACCTCACAGGATGGCCAGTCATACATGGAATTAGGAGAGAACAAAATACTTAATGCTGATCTATTTGCCTCCACTGGCAAAATCTGGGTGCAGCACAAGAATATCTTCCAATATTCCTGAGTGTATGAAGTAATTACAGAGCTCAAAATATCTCATACCATTTGGTACGAAGTCACTGATAACAGGATAATCACAGATATAGTGTTGGAGAGTATGTCCTCTCAAGTAGGACTGAAAACAGATGTTTTTTTTTCACCAAGAGGGCTATAAACCCATGGAACCGCCTACCCGCTGAAGCCGTAAATGCCAAATTTCAGCTAAAAAATATCATTAAGACAATTGGCGGGCCCTTTAACAAGCCGCCGGCTTTCTGTCCTCTTCGAGGTCACTAGATAGTTAGTGGCCCTTGGGTAAATTCAGTAAATATATACAATAATTGTCAGCGCATCTTCCGAGCAACAAGGACAACTACACAGTATCACAGGTAAACAACAAATGTAACATATTTGTTTACTACAATGACGGTGCTGGCTGTAGAAGTTGAAAAAACATTGTTTTACTTCGAAATATACTAATTTTATAAGAAAATTCGACGTAAATAAGAGGCAGTAGAGCTCCGATAAGCCAGCGCTAAATCTTCAATATGAAGAATGTTGCTGCTCTCTGATTGGCCAAACGAAACACAGTAGTGACCTCTATCGGCACGCAAGTGAATCAACAAATTTCTTCCTAAGTGGACCTTATTGAATCGCACCTAAGCATCTTCATAGGGCGCACTTAGTAACCTTCGTAGCAAACCCACTTACGAAGAAATACACAGAGCTTCCTGAATCTAGGTCCAAGTCTATTCCATCCAGCGGTTGACCCCAAAGACGTATTCGTCAATTTTGACACTTGTTTTATTTGTAATCCCATCTATGTTAGTGTACATTGCCTTGAAGCTCACTTTCTTCTGTTCATTTTCTTGTCCCCTTCTTAGCAAGTATTCTGCTGGTGTGGGAAGCTGTTCCGTGGGTGAGTAGATCTGTGAGGTGGTTTGCAGGGTCTCAGAGGATTTTAGGGTGGGGGGGTGGGGGTTCAAGGGAAGGGGGGACAGGTAGGGTGTGGGTTAAGGAGATAGGGGGGAGATGGATGATACAGGGTGAGGGGGGAGGAAGGATAGGGAGGGTATGGGATGAAGGGGGAGGGGGGAAAGGCGGGAGGGGAGACATGGTGGGAATGGGGGAGGGGGTGACAGGGTCAGAATAGGTGGGGAGGGTTGGGTGAGCATTTGAGTGGGGGAAGGTAGAGTGGGAGGGAAGGGAGGGTTTCTATGCAGAGGGGGGTGGTGGTGTTGCCCTCCCCTCTGGTGTTGCTGGGATGCTGGTCTTGGGTTCCCCTCTTGTCTCTGGGACTGTTGTGTTGAGGGCTGTGATTTCCTCGTTTACTCCTCTCTCCCTGCGCTTCCTCCTTGCCTCTGCTGCCCTGGCTCTCTCCTCCTTCGTTCTGTCCCTCTGCAGGAATACTTTTTTGTATCCCTCCACATGCTGCAGACGACTCTTACTTTCTAGAATAACCTCCTTCGTGGTCTCGTTTGTAAACACCACTTTTACAAGTCGGTTTCTGTTCTTTTTGCACCAGCCCAACCTGAAAACCTTCTCAATGTTTTGTTCAGCTCCTTCTATCTGTAATCCCTTCAGTATCCCACGTACTGCCTCTCTGTCCTTGCTCTTCCATTCTTGCCTGTTGGATCCTTCCTGTTCTTTGATGCCTACAACTACCACTGATCTTTTTCTTTCCAGCAGCTGACTGGTGCTCCTTGCTGCTTCCTGTGAGGTAGCATGGCTACCTCCCTCACTGTGGCCATTGCTTCTGAGCTCTTTCTCAGTCATTCCGCAAATGTTTCAAGTACAGAGGCATTTCCTTCCAATGCAACATACCCACCTTTCCTTTGGATGATAATCTGATGCTCAGCCTCTTTATTTTTCTCTGTGAGGGATTTGATCTCCTCCCTTGCTCATGTCAGCTCAGTTTGCAGTTATTCCGTGTAAACATTTCATCTATGTCCACTCTGTCAATTCCCCTGAGTATTTTATATGTTCCTATCATATCTCCTCTCTCCCTTCTTTTCTCTAGTGTTGTAAGGTTCAGTTCCCTCAGACGTTCTTCATATTCCATCCCTCGTAACTCTGGGACAAGCCTCGTTGCAAACCTCTGAACCTTCTCCAGTTTCCTTATGTGTTTCTTCAGGTGGGGGCTCCATGATGGCGCGGCATACTCTAAGACTGGTCTCACGTAGGCAGTGTAAAGCGCCC
>NC_091189.1:31660067-31672567 GCF_040958095.1 Procambarus clarkii | reverse complement strand
ACTGGAGGAATGGTCTAGGAAATGGCTGCTAAAGTTCAATTCAGGAAAGTTTAAAGAAATGAAATTAGGCGAAGGGAGCAGAAGGCTGAACACAAGATACCATCTGGGAGGTGATATCCTGCAAGAGTCAAATAGAGAGAAATATCTGGGGTTTGATTTCACACCGAACCTGTCCCCAGAGACCCATATCAAAAGGACGTGGGCAACCATTGCTAAATTAATTAGCAGCATATGCTAGACTGGCCAACATAAGAACTGCCTTTATAAACTTATGTAAGGAATCGTTCAGGACCCTGTATACCACTTATGTCAGACCAATCCTGGAATATGCAGCTCCAGCCTGGGGTCCATACCTAGTTAAACACAAGACAAAGTTAGAGAAGATTCAGAGGTATGCCACCAGGCTCGTCCCGGAACTGAGAGGTAATAGCTTCGAGGAAAAGCTAAGGGAGCTGAACCTCACATCCCTGGAAAACAGAACAGTAAGGGGAGACATGATAACCACCTACAAAATTCTCAGGGGTATTGACAGGGTGGACAAAGACAAACTCTTTAGCACGGGTGGAACACGAACAAAGGGACACAGGTCTCTGAGGAGGTCAAGAGACACCTGCTGGATCTGGATGCAAGAAAGGCTGTTGGTCCAGACGGGATCTCACCATGGGTCCTGAAAGAGTGTGCAGAGGCACTTTGCTTGCCACTCTCCTTAGTGTATAGTAGGTCACTGGAGACGTGAGACCTCCCAGAAATATGGAAGACGGCGAATGTGGTCCCAATATACAAGAAGGGTGACAGACAAGAGGCACTGAACTACAGGCCAGTGTCCTTGACTTGTATACCATGCAAGGTGACGGAGAAGATCGTGAGACAAAACCTGGTAGCACATCTGGAGAGAAGAGACTTCGTCACAAATCGCCAACATGGGTTCAAGGAGGGTAAATCTTGCCTGACTGGCTTAATAGAATTCTACGATCAGGTGACAAAGATTAAGCAAGAAAGAGAGGGCTGGGCAGACTGCATTTTCTTGGATTGTCGGAAAGCCTTTGACACAGTACCGCATAAGAGGTTGGTACATAAACTGGAGAGACAGGCTGGTGTAGCTGGTAAGGTGCTCCAGTGGATAAGGGAGTACCTAAGCAATAGGAAGCAGAGAGTTACGGTGAGGGGTGAGACCTCAGATTGGCGTGAAGTCACCAGTGGAGTCCCACAGGGCTCTGTACTCGGTCCTATCTTGTTTCTGATATATGTAAATGATCTCTCGGAGGGTATAGCTTTATTTCTCTCAATGTTTGCGGACGATGCTAAAATTATGAGAAGGATTAAGACAGAGGAGGACTGTTTGAGGCTTCAAGAAGACTTAGACAAGCTGAAGGAATGGTCGAACAAATGGTTGCTAGAGTTTAACCCAAGCAAATGTAATGTAATGAAGATAGGCGTAGGGAGCAGGAGGCCAGATACAAGGTATCATCTGGGAGAGGAAATTCTTCAGGAGTCCGAGAAAGAAAAAGGCTTGGGGGTTGATATCACGCCAAACTTGTCTCCTGCAGCCCATATCAAGAGGATAACATCAGCGGCATATGCCAGGCTGGCCAACATAAGAACGGCATTCAGAAACTTGTGTAAGGAATCATTCAGAACTTTGTATACCACATATGTCAGGCCAATCCTGGAGTATGCAGCCCCAACACACACACACACACACACACACACACACACACACACACACACACACACACACACACACACACACACACACAATCAATCACACACACACAACAATCCACCCTGCTTTTGGATTGTCAGAAAGCCTTTGACACAGTGCCACACAAGAGGCTAGTGAAAAAACTGGAGATGCAGGCTGGAGTGAAAGGGAAGGTACTCCGTTGGATACAGGAATACCTAAGTAACAGGAGACAACGAGTCAGTGTGAGGGGTGAGGCCTCAGATTGGCGAGACGTTACGAGTGGAGTACCGCAGGGGTCAGTCCTTGGACCTATACTGTTTCTGATATATGTAAATGATCTTCCAGAGGGTATAGAATCGTTTCTCTCAATGTTTGCCGATGATGCAAAAATTATGAGGAGGATTGAAACTGAGGACGATAGTAGGAGGCTACAAGATGACCTAGACAGACTGAGTGAATGGTCCAACAAATGGCTGTTGAAGTTCAACCCGAGTAAATGCAAAGTAATGAAACTAGGTGGTGGAAATAGGAGGCCAAACACAGGATACAGAATAGGAGATGAAGTACTTAATGAAACGAACAGAGAGAAAGATCTAGGAGTTGATATCACACCAAACCTGTCTCCTGAAGCCCACATAAAAAGAATAACGTCTGCGGCATATGCGAGGCTGGCTAACATCAGAACAGCGTTCAGGAACCTGTGTAAGGAATCATTCAGAATCTTGTATACCACATATGTAAGACCAATCCTGGAGTATGCGGCCCCAGCATGGAGCCCGTACCTCGTCAAGCACAAGACGAAGCTGGAAAAAGTCCAAAGGTATGCCACTAGACTAGTCCCAGAACTAAGAGGCATGAGTTATGAGGAAAGGCTGCGGGAAATGCACCTTACGACACTGGAAGACAGAAGAGTAAGGGGAGACATGATCACAACCTACAAAATCCTCAGAGGAATCGACCGGGTAAACAAGGATAAACTATTCAACACTGGTGGGACGCGAACAAGGGGACACAGGTGGAAACTGAGTACTCACATGAGCCACAGAGACGTTAGAAGGAACTTTTTCAGTGTCAGAGTAGTTAACGGATGGAATGCATTAGGCAGTGATGTGGTGGAGGCTGACTCCATACACAGTTTTAAATGTAGATATGATAGAGCCCAGTAGGCTCAGGAATCTGTACACCAGTTGATTGATAGTTGAGAGGCGGGACCAAAGAGCCAAAGCTCAACCCCCGCAAGCACAAATAGGTGAGTACAAATAGGTGAGTACAAATAGGTGAGTACACACACACACATACACACACACACACACACCACAAGGATCGGTGCTGGGACCAATTCTATTTCTTGTATATGTTAACGACATTTTTAAAGGCGTAGAGTCCTACATGTCGATGTTTGCGGATGACGCAAAGTTGATGAGAAGAGTTGTGACAGATGAGGATTGCAGGATCCTCCAAGAGGACCTGAACAGGTTGCAGAGATGGTCAGAGAAATGGCTACTGGAATTCAACACGAGCAAATGTAAAGTTATGGAAATGGGACTAGGAGATAGGAGACCAAAGGGACAGTACACAATGAAGGGGAACAGCCTACCTGTGACGACGCGCGAAAGAGACCTGGGTGTGGACGTAACACCTAATCTATCTCCTGAGGCACATATAAATAGGATAACGACAGCAGCGTACTCTACACTGGCAAAAGTTAGAACATCATTCAGAAACCTAAGTAAGGAGGCATTTAGAGCGCTTTACACTGCCTACGTAAGGCCAGTCTTAGAGTATGCCGCCTCATCATGGAGTCCCCATCTGAAGAAGCATATAATGAAACTGGAAAAGGTTCAGAGGTTTGCAACGAGACTCGTCCGAGAGCTACGAGGGATGGGGTATGAGGAGCGCCTGAGGGAACTGTGCGTTACGACACTAGAAAGAAGGGAGAGGGGGGACATGATAGAAACGTATAAAATACTCAGAGGGATTGACAGAGTGGACATAGACGAAATGTTCACACGGAATAGTACCAGAACGAGGGGACTTGGATGGAAGCTGGAAACTCAGATGAGTCACAGAGATGTTAGGAAGTTTTCTTTTAGCGTGAGAGTAGTGGGAAAATGGAATGCACTTCAGGAACAGGTTGTGGAAGCAAATACTATTCATAATTTTAAAACCAGGTATGATAGGGAAATGGGACAGGAGTCATTGCTGTAAACACCCGATGCTCGAAAGGCGGGATCCAAGAGTCAAAGCTCGATCCTGCAGACACAACTAGGTGAGTACAACTAGGTGAGTACACACACACACACACACACACACACACACACACACACACACACACACACACACACACACACACACACACACACACACACACACACACACACACACACACACACACACAGCCGGTGGCTGACTGGAAAGCACGCTGGACGCATGATCCTGTGGTCCCGGGTTCGATTCCCGGCGCCGGCGACAAACAATGGTTTCTTTCACCCTATGCCCCTATTACCAAGCAGTAAACAGATACCTGGGAGTTAATCAGCTGTCACGGGCTGCTTCCTGGGGTGTGTGTGTGGTGTGAAGAAAAAAAGAAAGAAAAAAAATTAGTAGTTAGTAAACAGTTGATTGACAGTTGAGAGGCGGGCCGAAAGAGTAGAGCTCAACCCCTGCAAGTACAACTAGGTGAATACAACTAGGTGAGTACATACACACACACAGGATTAAGGATTAAGACAGAGGAGGACTGCTTGAAGCTTAAAGAAGACCTAGACAAACTAAAAGAATGGTCGAACAAATGGTTGTTAGAGCTTAACCCAACCAAATGTAATGTAATGTAGATAGGTGTAGGGAGTAGGAGGCCAGTTACAAGGTATCATTTGGGAGATGAAATTCTATACGAGTCAGAGAGAGAGAAAGACCTGGGGGTTGATATCACGCCAGACCTGTCTCCTGCAGCACATATCAAAAGGATAACATCAGCAGCATATGCCAGGTTGGCTAACATAAGAACGGCATTTAGACACTTGTGCAAGGAATCATTCAGAAATTTGTATACCACCTATGTCAGACCAATCCTGGAATATGCAGCCCCAGCATGCAGTCCATATCTAGTCAAGCATAAGACTAAACTGGAAAAGGTTCAAAGGTTTGCCACCAGACTAGTACCCGGGCTGAGAGGTATGAGCTACGAGGAGAGACTACGGGAATTTAACCTAACGTCGCTAGAAGACAGAAGAGTTAGGGGGGGATATGATCACCACGTACAAGATTCTCAGAGGAATTGACAGGGTAGATAAAGACGGGCTATTTAACACAAGGGGCACACGCACTAGGGGACACAGGTGGAAACTGAGTGCCCAAATGAGCCACAGAGATATTAGAAAGAATTTTTTTAGTGTCAGAGTGGTTGACAAATGGAATGCATTAGACAGTGATGTGGTGGAGGCTGACTCCATACACAGTTTCAAGTGCAGATATGATAGAGCCCAATAGGCTCAGGAACCTGTACACCAGTTGATTGACAGTTGAGAGGCGGGACCAAAGAGCCAGAGCTCAACCCCCGCAAGCACAATTAGGTGTGTACGGGGGCCTGGTGGATAGCGCGCAGGACTCGTAATTCTGTGGTGAGGGTTCGATTCCCGCACCAGGCAGAAACAAATGGGGAAAGTTTCTTTCACGCTGAAATTCACCCTGAGCAAAGAGTATACAAAGTTCTGAATGATTCCTTACACAAGTTTTTAAAGGCCGTTCTTATGTTAGCCAACCTGGCATATGCTGCTGATGTTATCCTCTTGATATGGGCTTCAGGGGACAGGTCTGGCGTGATATCAACCCCAGGTCTTTCTCTCTCTCTGACTCGTGTACTGTTACCTAGCAGTAAATATGTACCTGGGAGTTAGTAAGCTGTCACGGGCTGCTTCCTGAAAGAAAGAAAAAAAAATTAGTAGTTAGTAAACAGTTGATTGACAGTTGACAGGCGGGCTGAAAGAGCGAAGCTTAAACCCGGCAAACACAACTAGGTGAATACACAACTAAGTGAAATAAATACACACACATATATTATATATATATATATATATATATATATATATATATATATATATATATATATATATATATATATATATATATATATATATATATATATATATATATGTATGTATGTATGTATGTATGTATGTATGTATGTATGTATGTATGTATGTATGTATGTATATATGTATGTATGTATGTATGTATGTCATGAAATCGATCGATAATTTACAGGTTATTCCTAAAGTTTCTGCGCGTCACGTTTTCTGTGAATATTTCCGCTGGCGCCATTATCAGCTGTGTTTACATGTGTGACGTCACGGCTCACGGAGTCAGGAGAGACGAGGCGTTCTTGTACATTTACTGGACCCGACTCCTGGTTTGTTTGGCTTAGACCACAAACACGCAAACAATAGTAGCGGGACCCCAGCTGTCTGCCCCACCAGCTGTCTGCCCCACCAGCTGTCTGCCGCACCAGCTGTCTGCCCCACCAGCTGTCTGCCCCCACCAGCTGTCTGCCGCACCAGCTGTCTGCCCCACCAGCTGTCTGCCCCACCAGCTGTCTGCCGCACCAGCTGTCTGCCCCACCAGCTGTCTGCCCCACCAGCTGTCTGCCCCACCAGCTGTCTGCCCCACCAGCTGTTTGCCGCACCAGCTGTCTGCCGCACCAGCTGTCTGCCCCACCAGCTGTCTCCCCCACCAGCTGTCTGCCCCACCAGCTGTCTGCCCCACCAGCTACCAGTTGACGAACCAACATGTTTATGATGTGGTTGGTCACCCTTGAATCTCGCTCCAGATTGGAATATAATAACTATTCTGAGTGGTAAGGAACATTAAACAACGTTGTTAAACGGAAGAAATATGCTATTGAAAAAGAGATAATTTGAAAATAGTTTATGAAAGAGGGTTGTTAAGCTCAGAGTAGTTTGAAACACACATGTATTGAGGTTTGAGAATAACCTTAAGTAGGATCCAAAATACATGTTCTGATGGTTAAAAAAAAAACATACATTCTAAGGGATGAAAAATAAGAATAAGTCTGGTATTATCGCTCTAGCACATGGACGGTCTTAACGATTGGGACGATAATTAAACACTTATATTACCATAGAATTTGTTTGTCCCAATTTAAACTTGAGAGCATATTGGTTCATGAAATAGTTTACTGAACGGCATATTACTGATGGGCGGTTTACTGAACGGCATATTACTGATGGGCGGTTTACTGAACGGCATATTACTGATGGGCGGTTTACTGAACGGCATATTACTGATGGGCGGTTTACTGAACGGCATATTACTGATGGGCGGTTTACTGAACGGCATATTACTGATGGGCGGTTTACTGAACGGCATATTACTGATGGGCGGTTTACTGAACGGCATATTACTGATGGGCGGTTTACTGAACGGCATATTACTGATGGGCGGTTTACTGAACGGCATATTACTGATGGGTGGTTTACTGAACGGCATATTACTGATGGGCGGTTTACTGAACGGCATATTACTGATGGGCGGTTTACTGAACGGCATATTACTGATGGGCGGTTTACTGAACGGCATATTACTGGTGGGCGGTTTACTGAACGGCATATTACTGATGGGTGGTTTACTGAACGGCATATTACTGATGGGCGGTTTACTGAACGGCATATTACTGATGGGCGGTTTACTGAACGGCATATTACTGATGGGTGGTTTACTGAACGGCATATTACTGATGGGCGGTTTACTGAACGGCATATTACTGATGGGCGGTTTACTGAACGGCATATTACTGATGGGCGGTTTACTGAACGGCATATTACTGATGGGCGGTTTACTGAACGGCATATTACTGATGGGCGGTTTACTGAACGGCATATTACTGATGGGCGGTTTACTGAGAGCAGTTTACTAAACACTTTACTGGGGAGCAGTTTACTAAACAGTTTACTGAGGGTCACTTTACTGTAGGGCTGTTTTCTGAATGAGTTTACTGAATAGTTTGCGTCTCAGGGGAAGTTTACTGAAGAGTAGTTTACTGAAAGACAGCTTACTAAATGGCAGGTTTTCAGAAGACCAGTTTACTGAAGGGACAGTTTGCTGAAAGTGGCGGAATTGTCCCATTCAGAAGTTGGAACACTTCCAGAAACCCCTGGAAGTGTTCCAGCATCGAACCCTGGAAGTGTTCCAGCATCGAACCCTGGAAGTGTTCCAGCATCGAACCCTGGAAGTGTTCCAGCATCGAACCCTGGAAGTGTTCCAGCATCGAACCCTGGAAGTGTTCCAGCATCGAACCCTGGAAGTGTTCCAGCATCGAACCCTGGAAGTGTTCCAGCATCGAACCCTGGAAGTGTTCCAGCATCGAACCCTGGAAGTGTTCCAGCATCGAACCCTGGAAGTGTTCCAGCATCGAACCCTGGAAGTGTTCCAGAGAGAAGCCTCCATAACAATCATTATTAACCTGCTACCAGGGTCCTAGCGGAGTCCCACAGGGCTCAGTACCTGGACCCATCCTGTTTCTGATATGTGTAAACGATCTTCCAGAGGGTATAGACTCATTCCTCTCAATGTTTGCTGATGATGCAAAAATTATGAGAAGAATCAAGACGGATGAAGATAGACAGAGACTACAGGATGACCTGGACAAACTGGAGGAATGGTCTAGAAAATGGCTACTAAAGTTTAACTCAGGAAAGTGTAAAGTGATGAAATTAGGTGAAGGGAGCAAGAGGCTGAACACAAGGTATCATCTGGGAGGTGATATCTTGCAAGAGTCAAATAGAGAGAAAGATCTGGGGAGTTGATATCACACCGAACCTGTCCCCAGAGACCTACATCAAAAGGATATCATCAGCGGCATATGCTAGACTGGCTAACATAAGAACTGCCTTTAAGAACTTGTGTACGAAATCGGACCCTGTATACCACTTATGTCAGACCAATCTTGGAGTATGCAGCTCCAGCCTGGAGTTCATATCTAGTTAAACTCAATACAAAGATAGAGTACATTCAGAGGTATGCCACCAGTCTGGTCCCGGAACTGAGAGGTATGAGTTACGAGGAAAGACTACGTGAGCTAAACCGCACGTCCCTGGAAGACAGAAAAGTAAGGAGAGACATGATAACCACCTACAAAATTCTCAGGGGAATTGACAGGGTGGACAAGTAGACAAGTAGGTGTCAGAGTAGTTAACGGATGGAATGCATTAGGCAGTGATGTGGTGGAGGCTGACTCCATACACAGTTTCAAGTGTTGATATGATAGAGCCCAATAGGCTCAGGAACCTGTACACCTTTTATTTTTTTATTATTATTTTCTACCACAGACGTGGCCACACATTTACAATGCTAACCAGCATATATACATTTTCTTCTGTCCTCCATGGACAGGGTTAGAGATGTGTTAAACATATAGTTCAAGGGTTTATTGAACACTCAACCACAGAAGGTGATTCGGTGCTTTTAAAATGCTAAGCTAACCTACACACGTAAATACATAGATACACAGATTTACGTATGCCCTACATAAAGTGTTAGATGTGTCTTTTACATAGTGTCATTAATGTGCATTTACAAAGGTGAAATGTAATTCTGATCAACTTCCATATATACTTTATGCACATACATATACGTACACACACACACGTATACGTACATATATATATATACATACATATATACACTGTTGATTGACGGTTGAGAGGCGGAAACAAAGAGACAAAGCTCAACTCACGTGTGTACTCACCTAATTGTGCTTGCGGGGGTTGAGCTCTGGCTCTTTGGTCCCGCCTCTCAACTGTCAATCAACTGGTGTACAGATTCCTGAGCCTATTGGGCTCTATCATATCTTCATTTGAAACTGTGTATGGAGTCAGCCTCCACCACATCACTGCCTGCATCACGTGTGTGTGTGTGTGTGTGTGTGTGTGTGTGTGTGTGTCACGTGTGTGTGTGTGTGTGTGTGTGTGTGTGTGTGTGTGTGTGTGTGTGTGCGTGCGTGCGGGCGTGTGTGTGTGTGTGTGTGTGTGTGTGTGTGTGTGTGTGTGTGTGTGTGTGTGTGTGTGTGTGTGTCTGTGTGCGTGTGTGCGTGCGTGCGCGTGTGCGTGCGTGCGCGTGTGCGTGCGTGGGTGTGCGCGTGTGGACGTGCGAGCATAACTAGATGGTGACCAAAATTGTGTTCGACACCGTTTAGATTGTGGCAGCAGCACAGTATTATGCATTTAAGAATGTTCATGTGAACAAAGACTACGGTGAACATTGGCTATAATCAGTTGAACGCTGGTCGATCTCTTCGCCATCCGTATGCCAGCCACCATAGCCAGGACGATCACCTGTAACGACGAAGGGGACCATTTTAAAGCAGGCATGTGTTGATCAACCAGCCTTGTTCTCTGTCACGTTTTTGTTCATATCATGAAGAAAAACTGCTGTTCACACACACACACACACACACACACCTATGTGTGTGTGTGTGTGTGTGTGTCCTAACTCTATGGTGGCTGGGTGGTAACGTGTGTGGCTGGTGTTTTGGAAGTCGCGAGTTCGAACGACCCAATGGGAATAATACTTTGTCCGGGCGTGATGGTCAAGCGGATTAAGGCATCCTGTAGATACCAGTTGCGTTGCTCCTGGCAGTATGGGTTCGAGTCACTTCTGGGGTGTGAGTTTTCAGTCGCATATAGTCCTGGGGACCATTCAGGCTTGTTCGCATATATATATATATATATATATATATATATATATATATATATATATATATATATATATATATATATATATATATATATATATATATGTCGTACCTAGTAGCCAGAACGCACTTCTCAGCCTACTATGCAAGGTCCGATTTGCCTAATAAGCCAAGTTTTCATGAATTAATTGTTTATTTTTTTTTTATATGAGGGATATAGATGGTTAAGGCAGTGTCTGGGATGCTCCCGGACGCAGGTTCGAATCCTCGTCACGGCCCTTGTGGATTTGTTCATTTATAAATGGTTGTTAGAGAGGCATTTGAAAAGTGTAGACGGTCCCTCGTCCAAGCTGCGGCTGTTCTTAAGACGCATTCTAGGTTGGAAGCATTAAACATGCCAAAACTAGAAGACAGAAGAAAAAGAGGTGATATGATCACTACGTACAAAATAGTAACAGGAATTGATAAAATCGACAGGGAAGGATTCCTGAGACCTGGCACTTCAAGAACAAGAGGTCATAGATTTAAACTAGCTAAACACAGATGCCGAAGAAATATAAGAAAATTCACCTTCGCAAATAGAGTGGTAGACGGTTGGAACAAGTTAAGTGAGAAGGTGGTGGAGGCCAAGACCGTCAGTAGTTTCAAAGCGTTATGTGACAAAGAGTGCTGGGAAGACGGGACACCACGAGCGTAGCTCTCATCCTGTAACTACACTTAGGTAATTACACTTAGGTAATTACACACACACACACACACACACACACACACACACACACACACACACAAATGGCTGTTGAAGTTCAACCCGAGTAAATGCAAAGTAATGAAACTAGGCAGTGGAAACAGGAGGCCAGGCACAGGATACAGAATAGGAGATGAAGTACTTAATGAAACAGACAGAGAGAAAGATCTAGGAGTTGATATCACACCAAACCTGTCTCCTGAAGCCCACATAAAGAGAATAACGTCTGCGGCATATGCGAGGCTGGCTAACATCAGAACGGCGTTCAGGAACCTGTGTAAGGAATCATTCAGAATCTTGTACACCACATATGTAAGACCAATCCTGGAGTATGCGGCCCCAGCATGGAGCCCGTACCTTGTCAAGCACAAGACGAAGCTGGAAAAAGTCCAAAGGTATGCTACTAGACTAGTCCCAGAACTAAGAGGCATGAGTTATGAGGAAAGGCTGCGGAAAATGCACCTCACGACACTGGAAGACAGAAGAGTAAGGGGGGACATGATCACAACCTACAAAATCCTCAGGGGAATCGACCGGGTAAACAAGGACGAACTTTTCAACACTGGTGGGACGCGAACAAGGGGACACAGGTGGAAGCTGAGTACCCAAATGAGCCACAGAGACGTTAGAAAGAACTTTTTCAGTGTCAGAGTAGTTAGCAAATGGAATGCATTAGGAAGTGATGTGGTGGAGGCTGACTCCATTCACAGTTTCAAATGTAGATATGATAGAGCCCAATAGGCTCAGGAATCTGTACACCAGTTGATTGACGGTTGAGAGGCGGGACCAAAGAGCCAGAGCTCAACCCCCGCAAGCACAATTAGGTGAGTACAATTAGGTGAGTACACACACACACACACACACGTGACACACACACACACACACACACACACACACACACACACACACACACACACACACACACACACACACACACACACACACACACACTCACACACACACACACACACACACACACACACACACACACACACACACACACACACACACACTCACACACACACACACACACGTGACACACACACACACACACACACACACACACACACACACACACACACACACACACACACACACACACACACACACACACACACACACTGCCATCATCCTTGTGACAAACTGTCAGACGTTTGTCAACTTTTCAGGCAGGTGTGGAAAAAAATAGATACTTCTATACAAAAGCAGATACAGATATATTTCAAGATACTTTACAAGCCGCAGGTGTGTTTGTAAAGGGTCGCAGGTGTGCTGGCAAAGGGTCGCAGGTGTGCTGGCAAAGGGTCGCAGGTGTGCTGGCAAAGGGGTGCATGTTTGTCATGCTTGTTTTAGAGGACTATTTA